>NW_010117941.1:288310-377213 GCF_000699245.1 Pterocles gutturalis
GGTTGGACGGGGCCCTGGGCAACCTGATCTAGTAAATGTGTATGTTTGGTGGCCCTGCCAGGCAGGGGGGTTGGAACTACATGATCCTTGAGGTCCCTTCCAACCCGGGTCATTCTATGATTCTATGATTCTATGATTCTATGATCCTGTGGGATGCGCCAGAGACTGTGGCACAGGCATACCCGAGCAGTGCATCAGCCACCAAAAGGATGCGGCAACTCTTGCTGCATCAGGTCAGGCTGGTTTCTGCAGATCTGGGTGGATGTGTTTGCCCTCCACTGCCCATCGCTCCAGGTTTTGGGTGTATTTCAAGTGCAGGGCTGCATGGGCACATAGTCAGCTATGTTATCTGTACATCTTGGGGACAATTCAGCTACAAGCCAGATAAACCATACACAAGAAATAGACTCTAGGATGTAATTTCAGTCTCCCTTAAAGCCCCATGCAAAAATTGACCTGTGGGAGGGACTCAGTGAAGTGCAGAATTACCACGCCCCCACACCCCCATGATCTATCTTCTACAACAAACAACTCTGGAGTCAGGATTCTGGATTTTCTTCACAATATCCTAGCTGTAGAGTGGAGATAATTACTGTGTGTCTGGCTGATAGGAGTTTTCTAGGCTGACTATTGTCACACATGAAGGTTATTAGCCTTGTGTAATCCTGCCTAGATCAGCTAACTGCAACATGCAAATAAAAACTTTATGTTCTCCCTCAGAGCCACTTGAGATCTTTCAGAGAAAAGTTTCATAGGAGAATTCTGATTTATCTAATTTGAAAGCAATGGTTCCTGAATCAGTCACTTCCCTTGAAACACACCCACTTCTCCCTCAATAAAAGAAGGATAACAATACTAACAGAGATTTCTAAAATACTTTGAGATCTGTGAATATAAAGGGCTGTCTGCAAAATGTTTAGAAAACTTCAGAAATAGGTGCTACGTAAATGCATATTTATTGCAGTGCTGACATTCTTGTGGCAGCTCTGAATGCAGAATCAAAAGCAGAGGGGGCAGAATATAAAACAGAAAAAGAAACTATCAGCCTTTAGCCCTTATCTTAAACTACTTTGAAATGTTGCAGACATTCAGAGAATCTAGTTTGCCAATATTGTATGTGCTACAGTAATTATACCAATCCAAAATATGAATTTTCCTCCCACTTGCAGCAAGAAGGCAAAACTCTTAAGGATACACACAAATGGAGCCCTAATCCTACAAACTTTAATGCACATACCTAACGTTAGGCAGCATGGTTGTCTCACTGATTACAATAGCTTTACTCAGATGTGGAAGTGTTTGCATGATTAGAACTTAATACTAATAAGTGCACAGTTCATACAAGATCCCTGTGTAAACAATCTATTTCTGCATGCAAGCGATGATTTTATTGCTGTTCTGTAATTCTGTGTGGTGGCTTTTTGAAGAGGTCTTATACTTTCTAAAGCAGTAAAATGTTTCTGATAGTGTTTTTCATTGCTAGCTCTTTGGGGGCTAATTAAAAGAAATATCTGTTAAATTTATTCATTGGTTCCTTGATAGCATGTGGCACCTGGTGTAAACATTAAAAAGAAAAGCAGGCAGCAGCCAGACCTCATCAAATATTAGATGCATTAGGACATTTTATTTATAAATATGAAATTGGTTTTAATGACTTCAAAAGGAGGAAACGCCAGAAAGAGCATAATATGAGCAAGCTCAGTAAAGCTGTCACAAAGATGCCTAAACCCACAAAAATCTAGTAAATCTACTTGCTCCCCCCTTCTCCTCTCAGATAGTAAGTGGCAATTCCAGCTGCAATTGGCAAAAGTGTACATAAAGCACTCCAGGACTAACCAAAAAAGGCAGCACATGAGGTGGAACATCCAAGAGCATGTCTGCATAGAAAACACCATCAGTGGTTAATCAGAAAATAGCTCATTTATACCAAGCTGACTGATTCAGTGAAACAAATCCTGAATTTTGACCCTTATGATTTAATGCAAAATCATTAAGGATGAGAAATCCATCCTTCTTTTGGGACAAAATTTAAGCAGTCACTTAACATTAAGCATATGTTTTGCTTTCACTTGACTTCACTTTCAAAAATGCTTAGCACTGTTTTACCCTGTTCCCACTGCAGACTTCAATAAACCAGTAACGAACAGTGACTCGATATTTTAAAACCAAACATGCATTCAGCACAGTCCCAAGTAAAGATGCCATAAACTTATGATCAATAGACTAACAATACAAGTGAGGGATAACAATAATTGTCCTGAAAATGTTCTCTCTTCATGAGGCAAAAATCTATCCTAAACATGGATGACATCTTAAGGCATTTTATAGTAACAAGGCATGGTCGTTCACCCTAATTTGAGAAAGGTATTTCACATGACGAAATCTGACATCAGTAAAATCATTGTCCTCCACGCCATCATTTCTCATTTAGTGAGTTGAAGGTTTGAGTCAGGAGTAGTATACATGTCTGGGTCCAAAGAGGCAGAAAAATTTGTTACAAGAACACCACTCATTCACTACTACTCAGAAAGTTAGGAAAAGTATAAGCAGAAAGGAATTTTAACCCAAAATTATTAAAGTACAAACTGATCTTAATAAAATAAGAACTTCAATCAAAGCTAACCTAGTATATGAAAATCTGAGACAAACCACAGACTGCATCAAGTCTACAAAGGGCTTTCCTACTTAATTTGACCTCTTCTAAGAGGCACTTGGACACAACTGTCCACAAACATGGAGTAATTGCTTTAATCCTGGTTGGGATTACAATCCTTTCAGTAGTTGTTTTCTCCCACGTAGCAGAGAACAGTACCTAGATACACAGAGTGAGGAAGGTAGGTAGAATTGTCCCACCTGTTTTGAACCCTCTTGCATTTCCCAGTTTCAGCACTGTGCAGACTGATCTTGTGGGCAGGGGATGTGACTACGTGGTCATAGTGAAAGAGAGAAATTAAGAAACCTGATGCAAATTTTCTTCAGAGAAACATTTCTTTGCTCTGCCATGAAGAGGCTTTCACACTCTGCCAGCAGAAACCACAAGCCCATTGACGGAAGTCTTGGGCTCCCTATGACCCATAATAAGGACCGTTTTAGCTCATGCTGTTATTATTGAAGGAGGAAGAGCACAAATGGAGGTGCTGCTAGTAGCCAGCACACTTTAACTGTTTTGGATGTGTTTCACCTGTAAACCTACTCTGTAGGTAACCTACACTGACCCATCACGGTAATCAAGCTGGTATCTTTGGCATGTAAAGGAGGAACATTCTTCACATAGACAGCAGGGCTGACTCTCCACTAGCAGCAGGGCTATAAAAGAATTGGGCTTTTGCAGACTAAGGAATGGTGTTTTGAGATTACCTAGAATACCATAGGTGTGATCTTTTCAGAGAGTCATTTCCCAGTCTTAAAGAAGCCGTTTTGTTGACTTCTTTAATCACATCAGAGGTGCCTCATTTCTAGGGCAGGAACTTTTCCTCATGCCCTTGCAAACAAAATAAACAGACATCACTTTTCCATCCTGCCCTGACCTTTGCAAGATGTCATCTCTGCCAGTACTGCACTCTCTGGCCCTGGAGAGAGTTAGCAGTTCAATCTTTTACTCTCAGGGAACTGAGCCACCTACTGAATCACCATCACACTTCCTGCAGGCTAACACCTGTGTTTTCCTTGGAGGTGACCCCATCCAAGAACTAACCAGGTCTGACCCTGTTTAACTTAGGAGATCCAAGCAGCAGAATCGTCCAGACCTCCAAAATTAAATGTGAAACATACCACAAAGCCTCAGAGGAGTCTGAGAATAAGGAACTGCAGCGAGGCAACACAGTCCCAGGATACAAGCACAGTAAGCTGCAGAGTGAATTCTCTGTTCCAGGTTTTAAGTGACTTCAGTGACAGGACCTTGCTAGGTTTAGGAGGAGAACAGGTCCAGACGAGGGGGAGCAGCAGAGACTGTAACTTATAAAATGACTCATTCCTACCAGCCCTCTCTGTGAGTCTTCTGCTTCCACCGAGCCAGGTGACATTTAACCACAAAAATATTTAACCTGCATTTTACAAGGATGTACATCATTGACCATGATAAAATACAGGGATGTGGGAGAGTCAGGATGCAGCTTTTTCAGTGCAACTCCGTATAAAGAAAAAAAAGGCAATAAAAAGGACGTCTTGACATAAGAAAAACATCCCAATGAAATCCTGCCTTTTAATCTTGGCCACAATCTCTCTTCTCATCATCTTCCCTGTTTTTTAATCCTCTGCTGCACTAAGTTTTTTATCCTCATTCACTTTATCAACTTCACCTGTCTCAAAAGTCAATAAATGCAGAGGCCACAATTTTAAAATACAGGCAAATGAACTGAGGCATCAAACTTCTCAACTTCTCTAGAGGTACTGACTACTTACAACTGTCAGTAACTTCAAAGCAATGTATGGGTGATCAGTGCCTTCAAAAACCACTTAACTGCTTGAAGAGGAGCATAACTCAAAAACAGAGGACAGTACTTTCAAAAGCTTCTGACTGAAGAGTCAGTATGTTACTTTGAGAAGTGATTTAGGCACTTGGGAACTCAAGAACTACTTAAAAAAAACCAAGCATCTTCTGAAATGCGTGATTTTTTTTGTGAATGGTATACAGATACCTTTTCTCACAACATACTCACCCAGAAGTCTTAGGCCCGCCTCATAGAGGGAGGCAACACTGTGGATTCCATCTACCTAAATGCTGGTTCAGGATTGGTCATGCACTCACCTACACAAGCTCCACCAACACTGGTGAAAAAGTAACTTCCCACATTTGTTGCCTTAGGAAAAGTCTGTTCAAGAATTCCCTAAACAACATGGAACTGATTGCCATTGTGCAACCTGAAGACAGACTCTCCTGCATTTTACGAATGCCTCTGCTAGGTGGAAGGCCTCATGGAAGAACAGTTTTTTCAGACTTTCTCCTGTTACAATTTTTTTCCTGAATTTGTTCATCACTAAGCCAGCAATAGATGCAGTGTCCCAACACGATGTATATGAGCTTCCAAAACTCTTGGAGAAGAAGTAAGAGACTACTAAGTGTACAGAGAGACGGGCAAAGCCAATCATGTCATAGCATAAGCCAACTTGTTGATAGAGGATGTTTACAGCTGTCACTAGTGAAATGGAGAAGGGGGCCACTAGCATGAACTCACACCAGTGACAGCTATAGATCAGGAAAGAAACGTCTCAACACATGGCAGCATTTTACTGCTGGCCTGAAATTCTGTTAATATTTATCTAATGTGCTGATCTTTAGCATTTGGACTGCTGCTGGTAGCAAAAAGTCAAACCAGCTGGAGGCCTTCACAAGTGTATTGGCTGGCCAGGGACAGACTAAAGCTTAGCAAGTCCTCCTACCAATAGTCCAAAGGCATCTGGAGCTGATCAGCTTACATCTCCTCGGTTTGAGCTATCTGAATTCTTTAGCACCTGCAGAAGACAGTGGGAAGGCTGGGATGCTATACATGTGGTTTGCATATATTCTACATATACATTCTGAATTTGGTCGGTGTCTTTGACAGACAGAGAAGATTGATCTTGCCTCTGGCATAGAGGCTTCTAGGTTACTGCTTTTCTAGCTGCCAAGAAATACTCTGCCACGACCATTGCTACCCATCACTGCACACTGAGCTGGAACAGTTACCTACGAGCATAGGCTAATATATTTGAAACACACTGGTTTCAAGCCTTGCTCCTCCTTGGCAAGATATGTTTTTAATAGAAAGTTGCACACTATTTTCTCTTTCAGTGTCTCTAAAGAGGATGAAGGTTCTCTTTGCTCTTAATACTGTTTCACAATAGCCTGGCTCCTACGACCCTAATGAAGCTATCCTCACACTGTGTCTAGAAGGAAAGAAGATTCAGAGCTACAAGGAACTTAGAAAAGACTGCTGTGTATTAGATCTGCAGCACTAGTCTGCTGCGTGATGGTCAGAAGACTGACCTCTTTTGAGATGGACTTTTCATGAGTCTTTGATTAGGCTGAATCTGGAAGGTGACAGCAGGCAGTGCCGGCATACCAGACCGTAATACTGGTTGGAATCTTAAATACTGTGATATACCTAGAGAGAAACTATTCCAGCAATTGCAATTGATTTTTCAAGGCAAACTTCTCATTACTGTGCCCATGTTAAGTTACAGATTACTTTTTTAGAATCTTTTTTCTTTGATTGAGTTCAAGCTCTTTCTTTGGAATAACACTTCCGTTTTCCTTCCTTAATTTAGATAAGGTTTGAATCACATATTTTACTGCATTTATTTTTTGTTGGTTTTCTTTTGCACACAGAACCTGCTGGCTTTCTGTTCTATAATACCATACACCACTCCTAATATGATCCTAGCAACCTACCTGGTTACATCCAAAAAAGTTTTTCTCCGTTTGCCTCCTGGCCTGAAGTGCTTCTTAGATGTCTCTCACTGCAAGAAGCCTTTCCCTCTTCTGCTATTCATCACAGCAATTTCACATGCTCTCTTCAGCTGTTCTCTCCATGGGCTGGTGAAGCTGGTACGGTTATTATCCTCTTTATCCTGTATAAAGAGAAAAAAAAGATTATTTATGGGTAACACTGGAGACCACCCATATAGCAAGAAAAATTGAGAAAAACCAGTTGTTTTCATGCTCAGGGCAGTTATAAGCATACATAGCTTGGATTAGACAGTTCTTCCCTTTATGACTTCTGTTCCTCAGTAAATATTTGTAACTTTGCTGATAAAGCAATGCTGGATTTCTCAGCTGGGTTTCCATGTGGACAATAAGCTGTGGGACTGGAATACAGGATCTCATTCTATAATGAAATTTCTTGAATAGCCTGTTGTTCCATTCTCTATCTTGATAATGAAAAATCTGCTCAGGAATCTAATGGCAGAACAGGCTCTAAATACAGCTGCTTTGGCTGTATTATTGATTGCCTGTGAGGCCCATAGCAACAGGTGATAAGGGCTCAAACACATTAAAACTTTTTTTTTATTGTGACTTAAATGCAGGCAATTCATGTCTAGAAAATGGCAACATTGCAATGGGGCTTTTTTAAATATTACATTATTTCTTTTTAATGCACATTATCTTTGCTTCAGTCCTGTTTTACTCGTGAGCAGAACACATTACTTGTTTCTGCCTGCCCTGTCTATGGATACTAACAGCTTCTTAGGACAGTCCCTGTGTACGGGGATGGTTAAGCGCTATGACCATGTAAACAAGCACAAGCAATAAAAACCTGAAGGAGGGAGCCGTGTAAGTATGTGCCCACGGTTGGCCAGCCTGAGGCTTCGAAGTACACAGAGCTGAGAGGTAGCTCAAGACAGCCCTCAGGCCAGGATAAATTGTGTGACCAGCAATAGGACCATCGTGGTGCAGGGCTGCTGACTGATCTGAATTCCAGGCGGGTAAAGATGCTTACTCTAAGGTCAGCATCGCTGGCTTGCCTCTGACCCGGCTTTCAATTTAGTTCAACACATTTTGCAATGGGACACCCAGAGAATTGTAACCATCTGTCACCTGTGAATTACTTTCCAAATACCTGCATACACCTTCAGTGCACGTACTCTGCATCCTACAGCTAAACTACAGGAAGGTTTGATTCTTGGCTCTGTGGCCAAGACTGTTGGCCGCTTCTAAGTTCCGTAGTTTGCAATCACTAATTTCTTCCTAACAGAAAAAAAAAATCTCTAAGCAAGAGACATAGGAAGATAAGGATGACTTCCCTTTCTGAACTAAGAACAACCCTAACACATCCCCTTTCCCCCTAGATCTCAAAGTGCTTTACAAAGGCAACAAATATCACTGACAGCACTTTACAGCTAGGGAAACAGGAGCACCAAGGGGAACGTTTGTTATCCAAGAACCTTCAATAGACCAACAGCAGAGGCAGGAATACAAACAGCAATCTGCTGACTAGGAACACTGCCCCGCATACATGCTGCCTATAGTTGCCACATTTCTATTGCCAATAAAATCTTTGTTTAGCATTCTTTGTCTTTCTGCTAGGGACAAACTCATGCAAGAATTGTTTAGACCTCTCTGATCCCCTTATCTCTTCCTCTCCCTCCTCAACATACACATTCCCAGTTAGTCTTCATCTGTCAGTGAACATCCCTTTGCGATGGACTTTCGGGTTATATTCCCAAAGCTTTTTCCAGGCGTCTTTCTTATGGTATTGGCTCCCGTACTTAAGAGATAAATTTTATGTTTTGTGCAAAGCAGGAAGATTAGGCATGTGGGAGGTTCAATGTGTTCAACAGGTAGTTGAGACAACATCTTCTATATAAAGATTATTTCAAAATTGCACTCAGTGCAAGTTACGGTTGAATGCACTATTTAAATGCAGCCTTGGCTTTTTTGCAATTTCCTGCCCAGAAGAGCAGCTCTCTAACAGTTTTGAAATAAAAAGACATAAACGTTGGAAGGATGCAAGTGGTCAATTGACCTCATCAGTGCTCAGTGCTGCTGCTAGTCAGGAATTTTCCAACAAGATTTTTTTTTTTTTTTTTTTTTTTGCAGGGGGTTGGGGGGAAGAGGAAATGCTGATCTCTCAGAACTGAAACTTTCTGTGGGAAACACATCAGTTTCAACAAAATTCTTGCTGGGAGGAATCTTCCAGCTCAACTTGAGACTAATGGACAAAACCTGATTGGGAAAGGATCACAGTATAACCAGGAGCCCAGTGGTTAGCACATTCCCTGGTGATGTGATAGAGGAAAGACTGAGTTGGCACCAAATAAAGCAGAGCAAGGGTTTGACATAGTCTTTCCCACAGTCATTGCAAATACCCCAACCTCTGGGTCATCGTCTCTCCTCTGCCCCAAGGAATGGGATTTTTATGAAGTCAGAACCAATCCAACAGGAGCAATCGTGCTTCGCAGATTGATCCTAGGCAAGGAGTTGCTGGAGACCATAATCATGAACCCTGGTCTTCTACATCTCATAGGCATACCCTCAGAACCGGGCTTCAGTATGGTGTGAGTTGAACCTCTATTCTGCTCACTCACTCTCTCTTTAACAAGAGGTCTCATTTTTATTTTGATGAGACAAAAATTCTAAAACATCCACATTTTTCCTAAAACAAATGTTTTGCTTTCTAGCCAGCTTTACTCAGTATTTTGTAAGAAATGAGCCCTTGCTCTGATACCAGACATTTAACATCTGTCCAATTTAAGGTTTTCCATTGCAACCATTTCTAAAAAAATGACCAATACGTGCATAATGAGAAGCATTTCCTATTACCTCAACAGGCTGTGAAACAGACCCCAAATTCTTTGACAGTTCCCCAATGTTTTGGGCTTTGTTTGTTTAATAGAAAATAAAAGATACATTCTTTACAATAAAACATCATTTAGAGACGCATGGCAGGAGACCACACTGGAAAGGTCAGTGGTCTCCTGTTTTGCCTTCTGTACGTTGCTGTTCCTTAACATCTTATTTTTCTGTTCCTACTCACAGTGAGAAACTGCAGGAATTGCGCAAGATCCTTACATAGCTAGAATCAGATGATCTCTTTCTACAGCTCTGTTGCTACAGCTCTGTAGCTACTGGAGAACTGGTTTCCACTCCCTTCAGCTACTGCCTGTTCCTCACTATGGTCTTAATTATTGTGAAATAATGTGGGATGTATCAGGTGAGTGAAAATAAGGGAATCTGTCATCAATGTATTTACCTTTTCTATTTAGAACAGAATAGAATATTTCATTTGAAAGGGACCTACAATGATCATCTAGTCCAACTGCTTGACCAGTTCAGGGCTGACCAAAAGTTAAAGGAAATCATTAAGGGCATTGTCCAAATGCCTCTTAAACACTGACAGGCTTGGGGCATCGACCACTTCTCTAGGAATCCTGTTCCAGTGTTTGACCACCCTCTCGGTAAAGAAATGCTTCCTAATATCCAGTCTAAACCGCCCCTGGTGCAGCTTTGAACTGTTCCCATGAGTCCTATCACTGGAGGAAAGGGAGGAAAGTTTCAAACTACCAACACCCCAGTTTTGATAGTGTCAAATGGTCCCCAACACAGATAGTAAATAAATTCAGAGAGAAGTGAAAGAAGGGAGAAAAAGGAGGAAGGCACAATCTGCGAATGTCCTAAGAATACTGGGACCTTGTAGTATTGAGGGAGGCAGTGACAGGTTTTCTGAGTGCCAGAAAGGTATCTGTGATGTAGAGAAAGATTGTGAAATCCCGGCTTTTATATCCCTCTCTTTGGCTGAGGCTAATAATTAGAACCCTCTTTCCAAAACTGCTCAGGGATGTAGGAGGAGTGATACTAACAACTGTTTCTCTAACCTGTCCACGAGTTTCCATTTGGAAAGAAGTTCTTTTCTAACCCTACCAGTATAAACTAGTGCTTTACTCAAAGCGAATTCTTCTCCTAAATGAGGATCTGCATTTACATGTAAGTAACTGGTGGCTGGATGACACTCTAAAGGAACATTAGCTGAAAGGTGCTGAAGAATAATAGTATTATTCTATGATTACTACCAGAAGAAAAGGAAGCTATCCATCACATCAAAGGCTGACCAGCTGCTAGTATTACATAACTGATGGGTACATTGCTGATTCAATAAATGCTAAGAATACAGAAATTCATCTACAAAGTCAGATATTCTTGTGTCCACATTAAGAATTTACTAAAATGTATAGCACATATTTCTTGGTTATTTCTCTTTGCATGCTGGTTTATTTCATATCTTTTTTTTCCCCCAATAATATTTTTTAAAGACGCTGAAGAGGAGGGGGTGAGGGGGAAGTGCTCTAGCAAGCAAGCACCTCATCTTACCAACATAACCAGAGGAAAAAAAAAATCATTTCCAGACTTGGCAGGAGCTAAGCTATACACAGCACCTACTGAATCTGAGTAAGATTTAAAACTTGAATACAGACAGCAGGCACATCACAGCCTACCTTCAGAAAGAGAATGGCTGCAGCTGAAGGGGAAACTGGAGCACTAATGATCAGTTAAGTACTCGATTGCTTCTGTCAGGAAGTTTACAACATACCACAGGGAAGACGTACAAAAAACCCCTCCTTAGACAAATTCTGAGTACATTGACAAAGGCCGAAAAGAGATCTTATAAAAAAAGTCAACATTTGTTAAATGCAACAAAAACACTGTGCTGAGACTACAGCTCAATTCCGAGTGAAGCCAGGCAGTTTCACAGGCGACTGGAAGAAGTATGGGGAAAGAGAAAAATGTTTCAGGTGATTACAGACTAGAACAGGACATTTACTGAGATAAGATTACCTAACCCTGGAATAGTTTTAATTTCTTGCCTCTTCTTTTGCAGTATTTAGTTCTGGTTGCTGGAGGTACAAATTATTGAACTACTGCATCTTAATTTGGAAAGCAGAGATAGGAGGAAACAGACAATCACATCTCTTAGGGCAGGTGGGCATAGATATATTTGTACAGGGATATGAATGCATGCTTGGCAAATACTGAATGTAGATGGAAGCTCTGGGATGCCAAGGATAGAAGCAGGGGCCTGTAGCTCTTTAACAAGTAAAGCCTCTATACAACAGATATACTCGAGATGCAAATAAAAATAAGACAACATATAATAATCTACCTGCACTCTCTAAACTCTGTTTCTAGCTTCTCTGCATGAGAAGCACAATTTCCAAGAGTTCACTCTCATTCAAATAGCAAAATAGACATCCTGGTTTTCCAGAGATTATGAAAAATCCCATCGCCGCTCTGTATCCTGGAGTCTCTCAGCATAGCTAACTGTATTTCATCTGGAGCAGCAGAGTCCCATCAATTTGCACCAGGCAGGGAGCTTCTGTTTCCAAACAGACCAGGAGGAGAGTTATGACCTGCAAATCAGGCCAGGATATCCTTGGCTCTGCTTCAGGATGCAAATACTGCTTTTTCTCTTAGAAATGTTAAAATTGAATGATCTAGTGAGGAGACCTTTTCTACCTATTTTGGTTATGGGTCTTTTGAGAGATTGTTTTGACTACCAAGTAGCTTTTAGTGGTTATCAGTGACCACAAGATCAATTTACACTCTTAGAAAACAAACACAATTCTTGCTTACAATAAAAAGCAAATGTGCAAGTAGAGAGGAAAAGAGGAGAGAACAGGATTAATAAATTACAATTGTTAGCAAGAACTAACATGTATTGAAAATGGCAAATTCTCTGGAGTACAGCGGAGCTTCTTTTATTCAGGTCAATGACTTCTTTTGTGATTCCATTCTCTAAAAAAAGAGCATTTTTCAATGATTTATGTATCATAATCTCCACATCAGCATATCTTATTTTTCACTATTTGTTTGTTAAACATGCAGCAAGAATCTTACACTGAAGCCCTTAGCCTTGAAAATACAACTGGGACAAAGGCATAAAAATATACATATAAAATAGAAATATTTATTACTAAAGCTGGTGTTTATGAGTTGACATGTAGGTAAGGGGAAAAATATGCCATTTTAGATTGCTGAGTTAAGGCTTTATTGGTGTGAGTTTCAGACTACTACATGAGGGTTGTTTATTAAGGAAAAAAAAAAAAAAAAAAAAAGAAAATCATCCTTTCATAGGCCACCAGAGCAGGAAACTGCAGCGTTACAAAGGCAGCTTGTCACTGAACTGCGCAAGTGCTGTCTCTTTGCAGCCTGTAGGAGTCAGAACTGGGTGAAAAAAATATATTATTATTTAAATTATTAAGATGACTTGAGTCAGTTCAAACAGATTTGCAAATTCTTGAATTCAGGGTGGGTTTTCCAGGACTGAACTTTGTCACGGAAGATTTTCAGCCATCTCTGCTCCTCTCTGGTTATCTATATAAAACCCTGCTACTTCAAAGTGCCCACCCACCTCTGCGCCCCAAGTCCCTGTTTCAAGTTCAGGAACTGGGATGATGATTTCTTGAGAAAAAAATCCAGGTGTCCACTTCCTTGAAGTCTCATTCATTAAAAGGCTTGTCAACCAGGACAAAGAGTGGGGCAGAGCCCTGTGACAAAAAGGATGCGATTTCCAACAGTGAATCTGAAGACTGAAATATTATCAGAGATAAAGACTGAGCATGTTGTTTCTTTGCCTTAAACCACAGCACACCTTACAACAGGAACACCTCTTACCAGGCTAGAAAAGTCAAAGGGAGTCTCAGATGACCCTCAGTATGTATGTCACATTGGATTAGCCTACCAGTAAACCCACATCTGGATTAATTCTCATTTCCACCTTGAAGACTTCAAGAAATGCAGAAGCCACATATGAGATTTCTACACTGGGCAACATTGCAGCACATATGAATAGTGACAGCATTTTGGAGGTTATAATTTCTTATAGAAAATATTCAGATAATTTTGTTTATTTGATTGACAAGTGAAAATCCCAACAGATTTAAATTGCAGTATGAATTATCTTTTGTACCAGTTCATATTGTACCTGCCCCTTAGTGATGTAGAGGGTCAGTACAGAAACTTTCACCAACATAAAATACATCTTCAAAATCCTTGGGGCGGGGGGGAGGGGGGGGGATGCAGACGGACCACAGGCACACAGGGAAGGGCTGTCACGGGGGGAATCAATGGATAAAATGTCAGATTTCCAGTATCTTGCAGCTAACAGGTCTGTCCCACCCTGCCAAGCTCTGGCCAAGAATTTAAAGGCAACCAAGCCTTCTTACTAGAGCCGTATTCTCAAAATTGACTGAGTACTTAGTAGGCACTGACGTCCATAAATATTTCACAAGGAAAAGAATGCATTTCCCAAGCATTGACTAGATACATATATTATTTATATGAAACCATAACTTAAGTTGAAAAACAATAAATGCTTCGACAACAGACCTATTCACAACCCACTCCATTGCTAAGTAAAATGGGCTCTGGCTATTCCTCAAGATCTCGTTACTATGCAGAAATTCAGTGAGACCTGCATATACATATGACGTGCAAATGTGGAGTATGAGATTGTAGTCACTTCACTAATACTAGGAAATTTGAAGGACTACATTGTCCACTGCCATACCCCCAGCATAGCTAACCGATAGCCTTTTCCAGAGGAAAAAGTTGCTACAAAAAAGATGAAGGTCAGGAAAACCAGAGAATGCATATTCCAGGTTCATGCCAAAAGACTCCAAAAGAGCTGGGAACAGAATTAAGACTTTCCACTTCCCAAACAACTTGGCTACAAAACTCCCCTTTCTTGGTAAATGATCTTCAAACAGGTTTTTAAGTGACTGCTTTGTCATTCAACCTCTTCAGCACCTAGAGAAGACATCCCTGAGGAGGTGTAACAGACTAATGCTCTTTTGCCTGAAGCACTGGTAACATTAATGGAAGTTAATTCTGCCAGTGAAAAAGGGTTAAGTGAGTTTTGCTAGCTCATAACCACGGCTAGGGAGAAGGGAAAAGCTTTTGGAGGGGAGAAAGTGGATCTGAGATGTAGGCAGTACCACCACCATTTATGTGTTTACCACTCAGCTGGCAGCTAATGGCCCATGTATAAACTCAGGATGAAAGTGGGTAAAACAAATTGCATTCTTTAAAAGAACCAGCTCTTCTTTCAGCAACACAGAAAAAAAAACCACCCAAAATGCACCCTGGAAAGCTATTTTGAGTTTGTTCTTTTGGCAAGACACAGAAAGTGCCAAGATAAAGTCAGTCAATTCAGTATTGCGAAGGGGGAAAAAATGCAATAAAACCAGTGGAAGCTCTGGAGACAAGACTCACCTCAGTGCAGACAGCAAGGAGGATATTTATGCGCTATTTATACAACTCCAAGTGCAAATTTTGCCTTGCATCGATTATAATGCACGTTTCAAAGATCTTTCTGCAGCTCTGGCGTAACACTAATAACAGCAACAGTGAAAGGCTGAGAAACCAGGGCTACTGCTGCCACTTCGGGCAAGATCAAACAGCACATTGCTCTCCCCTCGGCACTCCAGGGCATCGCACGCATCCTGACAAGCAAAATCCCCGAGCAGGCTGAAAGCTGCAACGCGACAGTGGCTGTGTTAGGGAGCATTTCCTAAGCATCTCTTTGTTGCTTTCTAGCTTTTCCTCCTTCCCTGCACCGAGCTGAAGTGAGAGGGTCTGGGTGCTGTTTGGTTTTACAGCGATACGGTGGGGGCCAGGCCATCAGTGCTGTTAGAGGAAGGAGATGCATTAGTGGGATGTTATGAGGCAAACCTGACTGCTCTTCTGCCTCCCCTGCCATCACTGCTCACTTTGTGAAGTGACAAGGCAGAAGGGTGTCTCTGAAGTCCCACTGACTGTGCAAAGCCTGGCAGGAGGCAGGCCTGACCCAGCCTGCTACCCTGCTTTCTCCTTCGCTGACAGAGCCGAGCACAGATCGCATCCCACCGGAAACACACAGCTCTCGGGAGTGAAGCCCACTCACGTATTACAGCATTACTGGTTTATGTGGCAGGTGTGAACTGATTCAGTTCATTCGGATCCAAGAGCTCTCAGCAACAGACAGGAAGATAAATAACCTTGGGAAAGGGGGTGTTGACAAGCAGGGACTTGTGTAAACTGACTGGGAGGATCAGGAACCTGCACACTCAGCTCCCCCCACTCCTTCAGCAGCCACAGAGCATCCCCACCAGCAGAGCCTTCACTGCTCTCTGCGCTTCATTTCCCATTCTCAGCTTCAGCTGAAACAGGCAACCAGCCCTTGACACCTGGTCCTTCCGAGGCTTCTGCCAAAGGATTTCTGGTAGCGCCTGCCATTGAAGGTGTGCCCAGCCCTGTGTTTCCATCTCATCCACAGACTCCATCACAGTTGCTTCTTTGCCCCAGTACCACTTTGCCACAGCAAACTGACCCCAACAGTTGAAATGCAACTGATCAGCAATGAGCAACCTAATTCCTTCAAAGGATTTTTCAGCCTTGTGATCCCAGACAGTACCTTCAAAGATCGGAATGTATCCTAAGGTGGGCTTCATCAAAATCCAGCAGCAAACACTCCTTCAGGTAGCTATTTTCTCCTATTTCTGCAGCAATAACATTTCAGTAACCATCTTACAGAACCAAGTTAGACCACTGAGAAGTTCACATGAACGTCCTATGTGCACAACAACCACTCAACCACTGCCAGACCACAAGTGATCCAGATGCCTTGTGCTCATCCTCAGCACAGAAGAGCTGATTTCAACACCGAGTGCAAAAGAAGACAGTAGGACTGTGTTCAATCCAACTCTCCTCTACACCAGTCTCAAGCAGATATGAATTTGTATAGGCTGCTTATGAAGGCCTGGAAAAGGAAAGCCTGACACAGCAGTGTGAAATCACACGCAGCTCCGTCACTCTAAGGGCTCACACTATAAAACCTTCATTGCTCCAATCTGTGAAGCAAAATGACAAATGACTCCAGTCAAAAGCTTACAGTCAGGACCTAAATCTTCCACCACCCCTTTTCTGCACAAATTCATTTTAGGTGTTCTGTGAGATAAATTGAATTTTGCATTCTTCCAACTGCAAAAATAGATTGTTCTAGTTATTAAAATAAATATATGAAGAAAAAAATTTAAAAGCTAAAAGAGACAGGAAATACCAATGTAGTCAGAAGTCAAAGAATCATGCCAAAGCAGCACAGTAGTACTAAGATGCTTGTGGTATATTTTTGCAGGGGCACCAAGAAAAAAAAAAAAAAAAAAAAAGGAAAAAAACCTCACCTTTTCAGAGAGAACAGTTTTGGAGGCAGTTTAAGGCTAAAATAGAGGCAGATGTCGTAACCTAACCTGCAGTGCACCAGCGGATTAACTTCAGTGGGAGCAAGAACGGGGCAAAAGTTTTTACTATTCTGGTTACACCTCCAGCAGTTTCAGTGCATTCTCTGATCAGTATGGGGGTTTTTGCCTGAATTACAGATTTTGCCCATCATGGTTATCTTCTTCAAATGGCCTTCCTCTTCTCTCTTCCAGTAGGCACCATACATCATTTTTCTCTAACTGACCAAGTTCAGTCCTACACAGCAGACACCAAAAAGTCTTAATTGTCCAGGAGGCTATGGTTGGACTTCCCAGGACCCAGGCTGCAAAGTCCTCCTGAAAGCTGACTTTGTCCCTCAGTCACCATCTACCTCCTTCTTGTTTCGTTACTGCATATCCCTTAATACTGGTTAACTTATCTACCTTCACCCAACATTTCAGCAAGAGGAAGAAGTCCTATGCTCCTCAGGCAGTGAAAAGGTAAAAAACACCAGACACGAAATCTTCAGAGATTAAAATTAAGGAGATTGACATCTACATGTTTGTGTATCTGGGCCCCTGAGACTATTAAAGAGCAATTACCACTTAAAAGGCCTGAGTCTTCCAATGTATCAGTCACCCACTAGACTAGGAGCTCTCAGGTCAGCCCTTGTGACCTTTTTAGTAGAAAGTTTTGTCTTCTGACAACTGCACATCAAGCACAACTGGAACTATTTACCAGACTTGGAGAAGAACCACTTATAGAGATGACGACATTTTAAAATAAAGCATCTGAATTTTTTAAGTGAAAAAATTTTGAAAATCAATATTTCATTTCAGCTCAAATAAAATATTTTTACTTAAACCAAAGTTTTTACTACTTTTTGTATTCAGACAGCAAACAAAAAAAATGTTATTAATTATTTCCACAGTACTGCTTAGATTTGGGCTCTGAATAGATTTCGGTACAGAAGAAAAACAATCAAGTGCTGTGTTGCTGTCTTGCTAACCAATTAATTGTTAGGTCTGCAGTAGTCAATTTATTTTTTAAAGCTCCAGCTTCTTGAATCATGTGATTATATGGAAATCTCAGCTTTCTTTCCCATAGAAAGTAGAGGTCTGATAATTTGGGTTGCAAGCAAAAGTTCACATGGTGGAACACTAAAAGGCTTAAATGCCCAAAAGAAGCATAATGTATTTTTCCATCTTAATGATTTTAAAGTGAATTTTATAATTTGGGATGAATATTATTTGTGATTTTTGAACTCTTAGGGTAGAGAATCTTGCAAATTACTTTCCAACAGCTATCCAGAAAGACGCTTCAGGATACCTCCATCCCTAGCACTTTTAACCCTTCTCTGTTCTTGGCCCCCTCCCCCACTGGTTTTGGGGAAGGAAACCATCAGCCAGCTAACTCTCAACCCATGCAAACAGCAAGAGTTAATTTGTTGCAATGTATCTGAGTGTAGTAACTGATTACATTTTTCCCCAAAGGAAACTTCAGTTAATTTGGTTAGTGACTCATATGCCAGGCTGCCAATTACAACACAGATGATTACACACATAAATTCACGTCGGAGTGGCTCAACGATCACAGGGAGAGAAGAAAAAAAATAAATAAAAAGAAAAAAAAACAAAAAGAAGCAGAAACTAAAAAGGGTCCCCTTTACCTCCATGGGATTGTGGGTGAGTGAGAAGCACCCCAGCCCTGCAAGGTGCTGGGTGCCCACAGAGGACGTTGGAGACTGAGTGCCAAAACCTGTGAGCCTGGGACATGACATCTCTGAAATGGCAGCGACTTCTAGCTTTCCATTTGAGATTTTAATTGCAGAAATATGTTGCACACTCTCTAAAACATTGTTTGCCAGTATCGTTAGAGGAATCCATACACAAAGAGAGCAGGAAGGAGGTTAAATGAGCAGTGCTTGGCAGTACATCAGTAAGTCATTTAAAGATAACTGTGCATACCAATACAAAAAAAAATCTAATTAAAGTAACTAATTACAAACCTAGTCCCATTTCTGAAGTGCTTTATATTTTTAAGGAAGAGTGGGAGATGGGGAGGAAAGAAACAGGACAAGGAATCAGAGGCTGATACTGTAACGTGTGGAAAGCCCAAGCCAGGCATTAGAAAAAAATTCCTACACGCGTCATCAATTGGCCCATGAAATCAATATCAAGGGGAGGTGGCCAGGCTCCTGAATATACATACTCAGAGAAAACTGGACTTTGCACTTAGAAGCAATAGGAAGCTCTGACGTTTGGTAGAGACCACAGGATCAAAAAGGTGTTCTTTTATCTTAAAACAAAGATACTTCACTGGCCTAAAATGTATTTCTAACTAGACATTCCTCTAGATAAACAGCTGCATACATTCCCTTCATTTAGGGTCAACAACTTACCTATAGCATAATTCACGCAGTTCCTTGCTGGAGAGGTCAAAAGCCTTTACAAAGAGTAATTAAGCTTCGTGGCACCAGGATACTATCATACCAGTTTTACAAGGGAATAAACAAAAGGATGTAGCAGCTAAGTGATTTGCCCAGGGTCATTAAGCAAGTCAGTAGCAGAATCAAGTATTACACAGACGCCTGATCTCCCAGCCTCACCTCTCGAAGTAGGCAACTCCCCTACACTGGTCTTTATTAAATAACCATTACAAAATGTATTAATTTTAATTTGGAACTATGTAAATTGCCTCTTTCCCAAAAGACAGCAATCGGCTGTTAAATAAATACCAAGTGATTATTACAATCATATTTGCTGAAGGGTGGATCGCCAGTGTAATGTGCTGGGTTCAATAAAAAAGGTTATTGCCTGTCAAATAAACATGATGAGCAGAGCCTGGACTGATGGGGAGCATATTCAACAGTCCCCGGCTTTGGTGGGAACTGCAGCTGCTCAGCACCTTTCAGAGTGCAAGTTCCAGGTATTTTTTGCAATACACAGGGAGAAAACTGGCACTGCCAAATAACTCCATTAGCTAGATAACCTTAGGTCAGATTCTGGCACCCTAAACTTGATTATAAGGGTAGTTAAGTCTCACTGATTTCTGTAAAAACAACTCAGTGTGAGATGCTGTTTCTTAATGAGGGTAAAGGTAATAGAAATCATTCCTACAGAACGAAAGGGTAAGATGATTTTAGTGTTAGTGCTAAACAAAGTGCAAATACAGAAAGCTAAGGATCTTGCTTCTTTTTTTATTATAACTCAGCAGAAGGGGAGAGCTGTAAATACAGCTGAATGGTCAGATTATGTCTTTCAGTGAGATGATCTGAACACAAAGGAAGCTATTTTAAATTGCCAGTTTCTTTTATGTTTTTCCAAAGTGTGAGAATAGTGTTTGTTCTCTGCCAGACAACCATGGATGCATAAAAAAAAAAAAAAATCTTTGTACCCTGCAGAACTGATTGTCATTTGCAGTTACACACTAAGGCAAGCACCCTGCTATAAACTACAATCAGTCATTTTTAGGCTGCTTCACTCTGCCAAGGCAGGGTGAAAGGACATTATTACAACAAACCCTCCATTCTGATGGCGTTTGTCAGTGTAAGCAGCACATTTCACTGGAACAACAAATATTGTTCTTTGCAAAAGCTAAGAGCCAAACAGTCAATGCATGTAGTAACTGCTACCCATGTTAAACAAACAATTTTTTAAAAATCGGCTTTTCCAGCACTAAGTCGGGGCAAGGAAAGAGAGGAGCAGTACCGAATGACAGCACTAGGTGGCAAGCCTCCAATAAGAAGTAACTTCGGAGAGCAGAGCCTCAACCAAGGCTTTCAGCAATCACCTGACAGAATATCACGTTCTGGAAAAATGTTGTTGATTTGAACACCTAATGTTTCCCATTAAGAGCTAATGTCCTCCCTGTATGCTGGCATGGAGCAGCGGCTAAAGCATACAGGACAAGTTGTACTGCAGACCTTGCTTGAAGAGAACAATTCTTACCATTCTTATCTGCAGACCTTACCAAGATGTTCTTTTCCTGTTAATGTTTCTTTAATATAGTTACTGGTTTTTCTCCCCCTCCCCCTACATTTAGCCTGTTTAGGGTTTTGTCACTGGAAACGGCTGAAGGTTGAGATATGAATGTATGATCTTGCTTGATCAGAGGGAGCCAGTTTGGGAAGTATGTGATGTGGCTCCTCCACCAACAGCGACCCAGGCAGCGCAGCCACGCACACACACCCTCGCTTGCACAGGCCAATTACAATGGTAATAATAATTAAGTGTCTTACTCCTAAGACGCTCCTACACAGGGGAATGCTAAAGTGCCAGTCAGCTCATTTCATTACATGCAGCCAGACACCTCTCAGACCTCATGTATTTGCTAAGGGAGCGGAGCAGAGCGATTCCAGCTCCAGCCAATCTGATTTCAGATGATCTGCTCAACAAACAAATTAGAGCAGCCTACAGAAAGAAATGTGGACCAGAAAAAAAGTCCAGCTGTGGCAGCTGAGCTGTACCTTTCACCTCAAACTGAGCCACAGCAAATAAATACAGGATGAAACATATAAATTTCCAGTTTGCAGGGTTTTGTGGGAGTCTTTATCTAACTTTGGTTCACACGCTTCAAAGCGGCTCCATTTCAGATTTGAGATAATCCCCTAATTAAACACAAACTCAGCCTTAAGCTGCATGTCATCTGATTTCTACCCAAAAAATCCAAACTGGACACAGACTTGCTAGGGTTGCTCAGCTTGTTCAGCTTCGAGATTACATTTAGCTGGGCAGCGAGGGCTGGCCTTGAGGTCTCCTTCCATCTGTCTGAACCACATGAGTCACCCACCTTCCTCGTCTTTCATGAGTGCCGTAGTCTGGCTCACAGCTGACCACAATGTGCTGCTTATTCGCAAATCAAGCCGCTTCAGATGTGAGTTTGCAAACAGCTATGTCCTTTGACGGGCAATAGGGCAGAAGGCTATCAAGAGGGAATGGTGGGTTTGCTGCTGGAAGAGTTCTTGGGTTCAAGGCTTGCCCATCTGGTAACATCCAGGAGGGGTCTGGGAAGAAAAGCTTGGACACAATTCTCATGAACAGAACCTTTTGAGTGGCTCTGAAACATTTTGGAGTTTCATTATCCCTGGCTTAAATTGAATTAATTTAGTGTGTTTCTGATATCAGAAATGTTATGGCTACTTTTCACCCAAATCTGTACTTTCAGAAAAAGAAAGAAAGAAAAAAAAATGAAGCAAGAAGTAAAATCTACAGGAATATGAAAACAGAAAGCCCTGTTTATTCAGAGCACGCTACAAATAAAGTAGAAACAAAGTAAGCTAAAGCAAGACTGAGACATTCACATTTCCAATAAATTAAAGGAAAAAAATCCCATCATTTTTCACTCTATTTCACATCAGAGAACAATCACAATAGACTACTCACTTAATGCGATGATGACTTTACCCCTGCCCCCAAGTGGTTTCTCTGCCTCTCTTGCACAGCTCTGAAAATTATCACATTTGCCCTGATTTTATGTCTCTCCCCACATCCAGTTTGCTTCTTTTCAAACACTTTGGGTTCACACAACTGCCTGCTTGCAGTTTCTTTCTACTATCCCTTGATTTTTAACAGCTGCAAGAGAAAAAAAAATACACAAACCCATGCATTTGATTAAATGCGCATGACACATAACACTACACCTGAGTGTACAGCTGAGTTTACCCAGATTCAGTTTTCCCAGAAGATCAGAAGTCTGAGCAAAATCAAGCCAGTCCAGCAACCCAAATCCAGCAGACAAAGAGCAAATGAAGGTTCCTCTGGGTCCTGTTCCCATCTTCTCCACAGATAACTAGAGGGGATGCTGCTGGGCCAACTCACCGCTGTGGTACAAGCCTTGCATACCCAGCTGCAATTTTATCTTCAGCCCTTGGGAAGTAAAAAGCTAAATGAGGAATCTCAACTGAGGACTCGACTTTCTGTTGGGCTAGAGCCCTTTTAAGCCACTATAGAGGTAGAAAGTTTTGGTAGGTTGTGTACAGGTACTAATGACTTTTCTTGCAGAAGATCAGTGAAAGAATCACAGCACTTGGGTTAGAAGGCACTTCGGAGATCCCTTGTTCAAACCCCTGCTCAAAGCAAAGCTGAGTTACAGTGCTCTGTATAGCACAAGACTTTGAAACAGAAGTGAGCAGATGTGGGGAAGTTTCTAGGTAAAGGTCTTTCCAGAGCTTTTTAGAAATTTTTATCCAAGCTTAGCAGTATATAAACAGAGTTTAATCTAGAGCAGAGCAGCTGCTCTGTTACTCAATGAGGATATCTTCTATATTGTGTTGCTGGTGCGCTCTGAGCTTCTAAAAGCATTATAGAAGGTGGAGTCAGATGTAAAAAAACCTATGGTGGAAACCAAAAGGGAAATGGTTGCATTTGAGTTTAGCACAAAAACCTAATTATAATTTCACAGGAGAACTGAGGGAAAATTGAGTGAACTCCCACACTGAGCTCACTGCTTGGAGATTCTGCCACAGTGAGGCAGAGAACCGAGAACAACCTGGAGACTTGATGTGGGTATTCACTCCCACAAGGATGCTGCTGACTGACTTGTCTGGAACTATATTTGAAGCAGATTGTTTTATATCTTCTGCCCACTTTGTACGGGATCAAATTCCATCCACTCACTCATAAAAAAGAACTTCTGTTTTCTCAATAAATTAATTACAAGTTTTAAATAGAAAAGAGCAACTAAACATGCAAAAAGAAGTTTGAATAACTCTACAGTATTTGCACTAGAATTACTCTGCACATACAAACTTTCGAACCACAGAAATAATGAAGTGTTCTTGATAGTAATTTTCCTTTCAGCCATACAGTAACGAACAAATCTGTTTTATTGTTATTGCAAGGCATCAGTGGAACTGTATGAGAATATCTGAAAATGCAAGAAGTATTAAAGAAGTCAAATGGTCTCAACTTTGTTATTCACATTCAGCTAATAAGACTAATGTGAACTTTTGGAGGCATCACTATAAATTACAGGAACATGAGCTGGGCAATTAGCTGGAAGCAAAATACACAACCTCATCTTCTGTAAAACACAGCAAAGTATTTTATAAATAAGTGTTTGATCAAATAATCACTTGATCTTGAGGGTCGCGTAACCAAAGTTTTCAATCGCTTCTCCTCAGCTGCCAAGAGTTTCAGAATTACAAAAACTGTATCATTTCGTCAACCTTCGATGCGTGGAAATGTTGAGGCATGTCCCCACAAGATGATTATCTGTCTGACTTGCAGTTGAAAGCTATTAGATGTTGCTTTTTACATTAACTGAGAGTTGCCCAGTTGCAGTTTTAAAGTTTGTTAAGGATGACAAAGATGAGCATGACAGACTTGTAGTGATTAAATGCTTCTTGAATATATTTCACAATGTGCTAAATGTTTCTTATGATACAATCTTAAAATTAGAACAAACTGATCTTGTACCTACTGAAGTTTATGACATGATGAATTCTTTAGAGAGTAAATTACAATGAAACATTGATAGCAAATTACTCTGTTATAAACGTAGCTCATCCAAAACCACATCATGACAAAAACAATGCATGTCTGCTCTCATATCTGAGTTCAGCAAATATGACTATTTTCACCTTATACAGTCACTTTCACTGAGGAGGGAGGAAGCAGGCTTTACAGTCCTTGTTGAAGTGCTAAAATTTTACAAAGAGCTTAATAGCTATCATTTACTGAGAAACACCATATATATCATACACTAAAAAATTCAGTGGAGTGTGCATGTACTTCACAAGTGTTGGATTTGGACATGGTGTAGTTCTCCATCTTCAGAGTCCTAGTTCTTTCAATTTCTTCTAGTTTGTGGAATTAATTATGTCCATCTCTACCTCAAATGCAGAAGTGGAACAAATAATTTCCTTGGATAAACAGACATGAATAGGTTGCAGAAAACCACTAAATATTGATTATGTTAAGTTTGAACTTCAAATTAGGGCACAAATGAAGGTTAATTTCAGTTATTCATATAAAGAGTCTCATGAATTGCTTTAAAAATATATTGAAAAAGTATCAAAACTGGTCATAAGTACTATTTTCAGTAACAAATTGAAGTTTACAGGACTGAATTATATATTCAAGGGCAGTAGATGTGAACATAAGGAGAAAAAAACACAGAATTTGCTAAGGAAAATGACATTTCTCTAAATTGCCTCTTCAAAAAGGCCATTCTTCCCTTAATCATGGTGTTATTTCCAACATGGGTGATCACCCTGCTTTGGCTGCAGAAGAGAGGCAGTGGTCAGAGCAGCACTGTATTCTGGCTAATCTCAGCTGCAAAGCCTACTTTGGTTATTCTCAGTAACCAGCAGAGAGTGAAAAAGCAGGTACGACTGCCAGGTTCATCCAGGTGAGGATGGTTGAGTTCCACCTCTGTAACCACCACTCTGTCCTGGACAGATCACAGCTTAGACATGAAGACCTGTGCACCCAAAAAAGGATAAAATGTGCCCCTTACATTAATTTCTGGTTCTACAGCCTGCCCTCCACCATGACGATGCAGAACAGCACTGCAAGGGGCACGTGCTGCACTATGTAAGCTGGCATCAGCAAAGGTGCTGTGGATACTGCAGAGCTCTACTGTAAGACTGCTGACTGTTCTCATGACATCACATGAAACACATAAATAAATAGCTCCTCTTCTATGATCACAGCATGGAAGTTTCCCTTTGCTGTCTATCCCTTCTCGTTAAAAGCATGAAACACAACGCAAGATAGGGATTAGACGCAGAGGCAGGCAAACGCAACAGAGCCACAAGGAAGAGCTCAAGGAGTAAAAGGATTGGCATGTGTGCCAATAAAGTTGGTCCTGATGTCAACTACAAGTTGCACCCTCAGAAGCCAGAACTGAATTTCACTCAGAGAACAGAGGAACAATAGGTATAGATGCTCTAGACCACAGAGACACGTATACCCATTTCCTTCTCCTGAGCCTCTGCACAGGTGTTAAGAGAAACCTCTCCCCCAGCAAACTGTCATAAAACTGTTACTTTCTTTTCTAAAGTCCTCTTAAAAACAAACAGGCACACAGTCTTTTCCTGTGAAGCAAGTTTAGGTTTTTTCCTATTTAAATTACAAACACATCAGAAATCTTCCTTACCACAGCGCATCCTGTCTTTTCTCTGTCTGACATTTAGAGTACAAACTCTTTAGGGCTGAGTCTGTCTTTATTTTTTATGTCTCATACAGAGCCAAGTCATATTCTCAATGTTAAACGATAAGTAGAAGTGGCCCGTACACATATACAAGGTTATATGATACATGCCCAGCTTATGCATGATATACACATGACACAGTCAGTGAAACAGGCCTGTACAAGAAACCTCTCTACTTTTATACACAACAAAACAGATCCTGACTTGTGTGCCGGGGTGTGCACACATGGTACAGTGGGTAAAGGAGGCCCTCATAAATGTCCATGCATCTGATTTTTAAAAGTCTCCAGGATCCCTTCAGACTGGGAGGAACAGGGAGAGGCAGAGAAAAAGAGGACTGCAGAGAGAGGACATGCTGTCTGCAGTTCACCTCTTCACGATGCTTGTTGGTGAGGGGTTCAGGAAGGTGGGAGTGACGCAGCCACACAGACATGGTGCAGTGGACTGCACATCTGAGAAAAGGTTGAGAACCACTGCTCCATGTGACCCCTTTTCTGGGCAAAAGCAAAGCAAATACATCTCTCTCAACAGTTCCCAAGTACCAACTTCAGTCAGGCGCCATGATGACATCAGCCTTGCTTTCGCAATTATTTAACCTCTGTCTTTCAGATCAGCAATGAACCAGCAAGGATGACTAACACACACATCAGCTCTGGAGAGTTATCCACACACCGAACAGAGTGCCGGCCCTCAGGAACCAACTATTCTTTCATGAGTCTGTTTGGTTTGTATTTGGGGAGAGACTGTATGAAACCAAATGTTACGTTTCCCTAAGAAGCTACAGGCAAACGTCTGTGCCCCATGGAAATGCCAGTCCTTTTGTCAGAAAGATGCAGACAGAGCAAAGGTATTTGCTTTTTCTCATTTCTGTGTGCTATTTTGTACTACTCCCCTCCAACTCTGGCTCCTGCTCTCATTCTCCATACAAGCACGGAAAAAGTAGCTTCTCTTAACAGATACCTACAATAAAGTTGCCAATACTTGAGATGTGAACTGAGAGGCTGGCATTATAACAGAGCCTCTAAATCAACCTCAGGACCTCGTTAGCATGACTAGTGATAGGACTGGCATCTTACAAGATCCAGAACAGAACGTGGAAAAATAGTAATAACAGCAACAAAAAAATAGTTGTATCCCAGCAATTGCTGGAATGATTGGTGGTGGTTCAAAGCAAGTTAGATCTTGCGTCAGACAAATACATTTTATATGATGTTTAATCTCACAGGAATTCTGCAGGAAATACTCAGAAGCTCATTAGAGGAAAATATGAGAATCTGCTCATGTGAACAATAATAGATTCTTTTGTGGAGGAGCTACTGTGACTCCCATCCTCATAATAAGTGCACATCTGGCAATTACAAGCATACTGAAAAATAATGGTCCCTTCACTGCTCCTTTCTACTAATTTCACACTTCAGAGAAGAAGACAGTACTGGTCTTCCTTCCAGCTGAAACTCAGGTAAGATGGAGAAACAGAGGGGAGGGGTTTTGTTCAAGATCACCCAGAAGTCAGTGGCAGAGCCAGAAATAGCATCCGTCTGTAAGGGCCTTGAGAGCACTAACAAGACTTAGTGGCCCTCACCAGTCACACCTGAAGCCTCCATCCTCTGCCCATGGGCCCAGGAGCCCCAGTTGAGCTCAGCCCCCAGTCTCCAGTCACCATATAAGCAAAGCTGTTAGGAGTGCCTGTCTCCAGCTCATGCACAGCCATGTCTGTGCCTGACCATGAACCTTGTGGTTCTTGACCCATTGACTGATTTCCCAGCTTGACTTCAGACCTACTTCATCACTGCGGACCTGTCTGGTGACCACCGGGCTGTGCCTGACCCTGGTTTGCCTTACTAGACCTGATCCTGACCTGTGGATTGACTTCTTGTCTTGAGGTTGGGCCTGCCTCATCATCACGAAATTGTCTGATGATCTGGACTCTTGGCTGAAGCAGGCTACTGCTCCCAGGCCTTCCCTGCTTGCTTCACTCGAGGGCTGTGGGACAGGGCCCTTGGCTGGTGAGGACCCTGACCTGGAGGTCACATTCTCTCCTTCAGTTCCTCGTCTCTTTGGGAGCTGCTGGTGCTCACTGCACCCTGACTTTATCCTAGTAGACCACCCTGCCTCCTTTGCTTGTTTCCATAGCACCAAGGGCAGGAAAATAAATAAATGCCATATGTATTTTGATATGACCAGGGAACAAAGGCAGAAAGAAATTAAGGCACAAACTCAAACTGGAACTCTTCTTTGTTCACTGTCTTTAGCATGTCCTTCCTCCAACTTCATATTGGAGATAATAGAATTGCCTGCCCCAATGCAAGATGGCAGCAAAAGACATTCAAGGAGTTATATGAAGAGGTTCATGATAGGGAGGTGATTGTCCCTCTCTACTCGGCTCTTGTGAGGCCCCATCTGGAGTACTGCATCCAGGTGTGGAGCCCTCAGTACAAGAAAGACATAGAGATTTTGGAGAGGGTCCAGAGGAGGGCCACGAAGACGATCAGGGGGCTGGAGCACCTCCCCTATGAGGACAGGCTGAGGGAGTTAGGCTTGTTCAGCCTGGGGAAGAGAAGGCTGCGGGGTGACCTCATTGCAGCCTTTCAATACCTGAAGGGAATCTACACCCAGGAGGGGAGTAAACTCTTTGAAAGGGCCGACAATAGCAGGACTAGGGGAAATGGATACAAGTTGAAGGAGGGAAGATTTAGGTTGGATGTTAGGGGGAAGTTCTTTACTAGGAGAGTGGTTAGGCCCTGGAACAGGCTGCCCAGGGAGGTTGTGGATGCCCCGTCCTTGGAGGTGTTCAAGGCCAGGTTGGACGGGGCCCTGGGCAACCTGATCTAGTAAATGTGTATGTTTGGTGGCCCTGCCAGGCAGGGGGGTTGGAACTACATGATCCTTGAGGTCCCTTCCAACCCGGGTCATTCTATTCTGCACCAGTGTCCCTTGAGAATAATAAATCTGGGCTGACAAGATTAGAAGGAAGGGGAATTGGGCTTTAGCAGGAGGAAGCAATGGTAGCAGAGGCCTCGAGACCACGGGAAGGAAAGGCAGAGACCTGGGAAGGGGAAGCACTGTTAGGTTACCCAGTAGGGCAACCGGAGGATGCAGATGCTGCTAGTGAGGAGCAGATCCGTGTTGGACTACAACTGAGCACCAGGGTAGCTCTAGCACTTGGAGGTGAGAAGGGCAAATGGGTTAAGCGCCCACCGCATGGAGGATGTGAGACGAAAAGAACTCATGGCAGGGAGCACCAGGTTGTTCTTTGCCTGATGTTAAATGCATTCCTGTTCTTAACTGCAGCTGGGATCTGGCATCAGATCTTAGCTTTCCAGAGCAGTCTTCGGTTCATGTGGGGAGGGCAAAACAACTCCAATAGTTTTGTCTCTAACTACAATCTCACTTGTCTTTTCACACATAACAGGAGAAATTCCACATACAGCTCATTCTGAGGTTATAAGGCAGCAATTGTCTAAATCTTCACATACAGGACTTTTAATTTGGAAGCTGAAGGGGGTGACTCAACAGAAAAGGATTCAGGCTGAGTCAGCAAGGTCTTTTCCTTGGGAGTTAGATATACACCAAGAAAGCAAAATAACTTAGAGGGAGGCAGGAAAAACTTTGCGTTGTGGAGGTTCAGGGTATGGAATGCAGCTTTTCCCACAAACAGTTTCTCTGCCTTTCCCTCTTCCATGCCTGAGACATCCATGGGCAGCCCATGGAGTGACTGTGCAATTAAGATAGGAAGAAAGACGTTAACCCTTTGTACCTCCCTCTGTAGCATCTAATACCTCAGTATCTGCAAACCTCCTCATTGCTTACCTATCTCATAGTATGGCCCTTTTA
Organism: Pterocles gutturalis; assembly: GCF_000699245.1. Taxonomy (NCBI): domain Eukaryota; kingdom Metazoa; phylum Chordata; class Aves; order Pterocliformes; family Pteroclidae; genus Pterocles; species Pterocles gutturalis. The sequence continues at coordinate 317,950 of NW_010117941.1, forward strand.
CTAGAACTGGGCCTTCCTAGAAGTTCAGTTTAATTTGGAGACTAGAAATCTCTGTCAACCCCCATAATTCACAGTGCTGAAGTAAAGACCAGGATCCAGACTTTTACAGGAATGGATGCAGCGAAGGAAAACTGTGGATTGCACCTCTCTGGGGTCCTGCAAGTGGCTAATTAGCCTAAAGAAGCACAGAAACCCTCTTAGTCTCTCCCTGCTGGGGGCAAGCCAAAGGACTCTGCCGTGTTCTTACACGAAGTAGTATCTGAAGAAAGATCAAAGGATAAAGACCAAGATTTCATGGCTAGTGAATCAGGTAAGTCAGCCGAGGGTTTCGATATGATCTTTACAATAAAGGGAAAATTTCTCTGCTTGGTGACATGCTAGTTATGGGATAGTAATTTTCTAGATTTTACTACTAAGTGTGTGAAATTCCTTGGGTCAGTTGATGGCTCTATAATTTCATACTCTTCACACAGGAGAAAACTGAGGCAGATGTTTTCAAATGTGATGGGGGCTCAGGTGTATTTTTGAAATGTAATGTCTGAGATTCCTTCATTTTTCAAGGGATTTGTGAGCCTCACTTGGATGTTTTGGAAAATGTTACTTTAAGCAACCGTTTCATTAAAGAGTTACCACTGAAGACAGTGAGTAAGCCTCAGTCTCATAAGTAAATTATTCTCGGGGCCAGCTAGCAGAGACGAATGTGATCTATTACTGTCCCTTTGCCCTTTCACCAGAGCACCTTCAAGCACTCTGTAATCATAAATGTAGGAAGAATTTGCTTCCCTTCTGTCCATCCCCACCCTGCTATGGGAAAGAAAAGAATTATTATGACAATTGGGCAATTGTAAAACAGAGTAATTAAGTGACTTGACAAAGGCCAGGTAGCCAAACTGGGAAACTGATCCTAAGCATCCCAGTTCCTGCTCCACCTTTGTAGCCGATACACATAGACCCTGCCACTGACAGGTCAGAATACTTCTTCCCTGGGGAAGATTTCATGCCCTCTTTTGAATGCTGAGGGAGGGGCCTCTCTAAATCACAGGTTAGGCGGGCACTCAACTGAGTTAAAACAATGTACTTCTCCACACCGTGTCTTGAAGGTGTAGTTAGACATTATTACATATATTGCTGTAGCTCCTAGAGGTCTCTGCCAAGAGCAAGCCCCATTGTGTTGGACACCGTTCACACACAGTATGAGACAGTCCCTGCTCCCAAAGAACTTTAATATTCTTTGATATTTCTGGGAAATGTTTCATGAGAGAATTTCAGCATAGAGTACAGGGCCTGTTTCATCCTTTTATCCTGGATTACACCAGGATAACTGCATTCACTTCAATCCACACCTGTCAGAGATGAGACTCCAGATTCCTTATGTTGCAGTCTCTCTTTTTAAAAACACTGGAGCGTGTATAACAAAGATTCAGGAAATGAGTGGGCAGTTGGCATTAATTTCCTCCATGTCACCATCTTTGGTTGCTGTTGTGGAAACACAGCAAGGCATGGCAACTGCTATTTCAGTGCACAGAGCCATTGCTGAGCCCCAGATGGTGACCATATGATCTATCCCTCTGATGGACCATAGACGTATTTCTTATCCTTAGCAATTGGCTTCTGCATGCAAAGAGAGCTCACCTAAATCTGCCTAACCACCACAGCACCTGGGTGCAACACAGGTCCCTTTAGGAATCCAGTAAAGACCCAGACAGAGGGTAAACAATTTGTGGAAAAAGCACAACCTGACTCAATTAGAATTTCCTCCATGAATAGCTCCCTATGTCAGAACTTAAGGCCCCAATTCATAGGGAAATCTGGGACCCATTTCCTCAGGAATTGCTAGTTATTTACGCAGAGAAAGTACTGCATTCTGATTTTGTTTTTTGGACAGTCTCGGGTGGGCTTTGCTGCTCACTCAAGTAGTCTGGATTTATGCTGAGCTCGTAGCAACAAGATGACAAGAGATCTGTACTTCTAAATGTTGCCAGTTGTGTCCTTCAGCTCCCCATCTCTCCTCCCAGCAGAAGGCATCCAGGTATCAGGAACTGCTCATCAGCTGCTGTAGATTAACATACCCTACTACCTATGCTGACTTTGTCCAAAGACCAAAAAACTACACCTGGGTGGTATAAAATGGAGCAAGTTTCTGTCATCTCTTTGCTAAGGACCCCATGAACTCCCAAGGCCCAACATACAGCTCCAGTCGTGATCTGGGGAATGTTGGCATTTAGGAGGATAATGGTCTCTATGCAAGAAGCATCTATGGGCCAGAGTCCCATACATCCCATAAACACACTTCTCTTAGAGCTGCCTTAGGACAAGTGACAGTTATCCTTTTTCAGAAGTATTTTACTCTGTCCTTTACTCTGGCAAACAGGACTTGTCTGTGGAGCAAGATATTGTAAGAGGAGAGTGAGCCTGGTAGAGTCTGACACCCATGGAATAGTTACGACGGTCTTCCAAAGCCTCCAGAGTGTTTAGTACACCCTTTTTCAAAGGCCCAGCCCTAGCCACAGCCACACACTCCTGTGCAAACAAAATCGGATCTAATTCCAACTCCTATGGCCTTTCCTAGAGTTAAACAAAGACTTGTAGAGCTGAATGATAACAAACCACAAAGGGAGGGAGAAACTACATGAGAAAAAAACAAGGAAAACATCTGTCCCTGACATTTCAAAAGTTATTTGCCTAACTCCCCTAATTTCAGCAGAGCTGTATAACTTCATACCAGCTTCAAAGTTAGTGTCTCTCTTTTTTAAAATCTTTCTTCTAAGAGCTCTGAAATCAGCAGAAGTGTTCAGGCAGACGTGTGTAGGCTGTCTCAGACAGCAGGGGCTTCAGGCAAGAAGATTTTCAGGCCAACAGTGGCAAGAAAGAGAAAATGTTGGTGGTGGAGGAACAGAAAATGAAGAGGGAAGCAGTGAGAAGCAATTCTTGTGGTTTGGAAGTTCCTGTGGCTCTACGTACAGTCAGCGTTTCTGTCTACAAACAGAAACATTTCTGTTTGCGTCGCAAGCCAGATTTCTCAACCTTTGGCCTTCTGACCTTTACTCTATCTAGCGCTATGATCAGGTGTGAGGTTGTAACTCACTGCTCGGAGGGACAGAGCTTTTCCACTGAGTCCATCAGCCAGCCTAGATTGGGCCTACCCTTTCCATCACAGACAAGGCTGACGATATCTGTGAGACATAGTGCAGGGTTAGAGGCTGTGCAAGGAAAAAGCCACAAAAACACTCTCTTCAGAAAAGGTCTACCTGAGCTTAACTATTGCCATATTGTCCAATGCCAATAAAGGCAGACTTCAGGCGTAAGGAGAATATAGGCATGAGCTGCACATTGCTTGTGCATGGTGCTAAGGATCAGACGAGGGTTCCACCTGCTCAAAGGTATACAGTGCTATCTCTGTTGGACTCTGGCAGAAGAAGAAGAAAACAATGTATTTATATTTGACCAGAAAGGTCATTCAATTTGTCCTTATCAAATAAAAATAAAATAAAATAAGATTTTTTTAAGGCAGTACAGTCTCTTTATACCACATGCTCATGTTTATTGCCATATAAATTCCCTGCTTGCCTACACCCCACCCAGGCTCTTGTACACACCTGCATAAGTCTATAATTTTAACCCATGAATCATTCTGTACCATCAGATCACACCCAAGTTACCAGAACTCTAAGGAAGTGGCAAGTTCATTATGCTGGTTTTCATCTTTCAATTTTAAACAAAAATAATTTTTTATTGGCACCCTGAATCCACAAGTATTTTTTTTTGTAAATGACAGGCAGAAAGAACATGTAAAATTAATTAATTAAACTCTCCCAACAAAAGGGAGTACAAAGGAAAGAAGAACTAATAAATGAGTTTTTAAGGGGCTGTTTGGACCTGTCCTGCAGTGGTTGTATCTCCCTCACAGGGTACTGCAAATCCTAAGCATTCAAAATCATGAGTCAGGCTCACCAAAAATCATGAGACTGAGGAAAAATCATAATTTTCATTTCAAATTAAAGTTTTTTAGCTTATTTGCCTCTGGGTTTTGCAACCTTGGGAGAGCACTGAGGCCATAGTTTTCAGCACTTAAGCAGTCTTTGAAGGACTTTTTTCCCAGGAAAGAGGCAATTTTCAGCTAATCACTTCTGTCCAATAGCTAGGTGTTTAAGGAACCTACCAAACAACACAAGAGGTTGCAATCCAAAACAAATAAAAATATTGTGGTGTAGAAAAGCAATACTTCAATGATGCAGGCTACTTTTAGAATTGTCTTTGTTAGAAACACAAAATGAAGGATACTGAACAGCACGGAGAGAGATAGATACACAGGCAAATATTTGCAAGTTGCATTTTTTCACTTTTGTTTACAACGTAGAGGAATACACTTTTATCTTAGGAGACACTTCTCACTTTTAACTTCTTCGAGTTATCTTAGGCTTAGCAAATATCATTTGAATTGACTAGCTTTGTAGTTCCTAGGATTAGGCTCAGTGTGTTTCTTGACTTCCAGCCATTTGGTGGCCTCTTCATTGTTACACAACTGGAACATGCAGCAATGACACCGATGTCTTGCCATTCAATCAAAAAATGACAAGCAGCCAACGAAGAAAATTGGATTACCTCCTGGGCAACTTAAGTTCATGTAATATTGCCACTGGGTTGTTTCCTATCCAGAACACTTAATTGCTGAGAAATGTGTTTACAGCTTGGTGTGTGTATCAATCTATTTGGGACCAAGATAGGTATGACAGAATCGTAACAGACTAAGATTGGGCAACAGGCTGGAAGAGGCTGCCATCACCGGGCAACTCTACCACAGCACAAAGACTAAATATCCATAATAACAGTTGTCTCTGATCCAGTCAGGAAATAAAAGAAAAAGCAAAGCAGTGGTTGAAGTCTCTTATCTGCTCTGGAAGGGTCTAGCTTTGCAGAGATGATTGAGCACTTTAGATCTGAGATCTATTTTCTTTCATACACATTCATCGTGCTTTATTGCTTGCTAATGGAATGACAAAGAAGAAATGGTCTAAATCTAATCATGCTGCAGTTGACTAAGGATGAAAAAACCCCAGCAACACTGAGTATCAGATACCTTCCTAATTCTCCCATATACATACTCCCTGTTTAGTAGCCTCCCTCCTCAGCATACAAGTCTGTTTAATTTTTATGTCGACACAGTCACATTGACATTTAAATTTGTTGTCTCTTCACCACTTTGTTTTGCACTATGAATGTGATGTCCACAGCTCCAAGTCTTGCACTCTAACCAACCTCTGTGTACTTTCAGATGCTTTGTGAATGGCAGGGAGGCTCAGGGTTGCAGACAAAGAGAATCCTGTAAACATGGCAAGAGATAAGGCAGTACCCAAGGGAACAATAACCACAAAACTAGCTTACAGGGTTCAAGGGATGGAGGTACACGTACTGTTTATTTTCTGTGCTCTTGGATCAGCTGCAATTCCACATGTAAGCTAACTTCTTCAGCCTCAGCTTTAAGACCTGGAAAGTCCCTTAGCACTGAGCATTATTTAACAAAGAATATATGCTTTCTTTATCTTTTATCTATATAGGAAACAAAACAAAAACAAAACAACCAAGACATTTGAACAATGCCTACAGCTCTGACTTAGGCCATGTCTCTTGCCCTTGTTTGCACTGATGTAAATCAGAGATCACTGTAAGAGATTTAAAACAGGCCTTTACATTTCTTATCACATCACTTCTCTGCTCCGCCAGTGATCTGTTCTGTGTGTTTCTAACAACACTGCCCATGCTTTTGCCAAGCCACAGTTACACATGGAATGCTTTCTCTCTCCAGGTACACAGCGCCTGTCGCCTTTTTATACTTTCATACAAAACATGCATCTTTCATCCTGCTCACAAGAAGTGCACTACCAATTCTACCAATCCCAGGGTTTTTTAACTCATTTCCCCAGCATTTGCTCAGCAGGCTTGCCCATCCAGCTTGTTTATGATGAATGTTTTATGACATAAACAATTACATATTCCCAGGTGCATTTAACCAGAAAAGCAGGAACAGAAAGAAGTAACAGACTTTGGACTGCCTGGGCTTGCAAGGTGGCAGCAACAAATACATTTACTTGCTTCAAAGGCACTGATATAGCTTCTTCTGCATTAGAACTGGCTGGTAATGGGTGATTTCTAGTTCACAGGGAATTTCTTATTTTGATTTGGTTTAGCTTAAAGCCAGTGCACCACCATTTTCACCTGAGAAATCCAAGGTCATGCCTTGCACAGCACAGTTGTGAAACTGGTGTAGTTCTACCTGGTAGAGGGCAGTAGTAGAGACACACATATATATGCACACGCTCTCACACACTCTCATACACACACGCACACACTGCATCGCTGTAGGCACCATACGTGCCACGCCACAGGAACAGGACATGAGAGGCAAGATTTGGTGTGGTTTTCTGCCTCTCTGCCTGGACCCCTAAGGCTCTCAGCACCACCACTGCTATTTCAGCAGCTCAACAGCTTCCTAACTGCTGTAGTATTTTGGGCAAAAATCACTAGATTAAATTCCATGGCTTGAATCAGGACATTGATTTTTCATTTCTTCAGGAAAGTGGTTTATTTTGTCCTTAAAATCCCTGTAACTGATGTTGTATTATCTAGCATTGCCAAGCTTTGTCAAGGGCTTGAAAGAAAGGGTGAATAAAGACACAGACAAAATTTTTCTCTTAGGTCTGCGGACTACTCCTACCTCTGAACTGCCAGGTAATATGTAAGTCATGTTAGCCCTTGCTCCCTTTCTACCCTTGGTTGCTATAATTAGTGAAGAAAAATTGATGTAGCTAATGTTGACAGAAGGCTGAATCTGCATCAGTCTGAAAACCAGGCAGCACTATGTAACACAACGAACTACCCAAACATACATGCTTTGTGTGTTGCTCCATAAAATCCAGGCAATGTAACCCACAGGGTTTTCAGCTCGGGCGAAAAAAGAAGATTTTTGGTAAAAAAAGATTAACAAACAGGGTCTGAAACTCTCTATCAAACAGAAATTATCCCCAAGGTACATTAAGATCTTACAGTCTCTATTCAATTAGCAAGTGGGAGACAGCTGCCTGTCTGTCACTCTTTCTCTTCCTTGAACACAAACACATTCAAAATCAATCCAAATCTTCTTGTTTCGTCAGCAAGTTTATCCAGTTACCTGCAGGATGCAGAACAAGTTTAGGTACCAACTAGTGTAAGTCAGTAATGGGCCCAGTGTTATTCTCCCTCTCCCTACTTACTATGTTTGACAAACTACTTGTTAAAGGAAAGAGAAACCCTCTCCCAGACACTGTAGATTTGGGACCCAGGTCTCTTCTTAGACTCGCCATTTGTCTGCCCCCTTTTCTAAGCACAGTTCAGGGAACTTTTAGTGAAGAATAAAGCTCTTTCTCCTAGACCCTTTGAGAGATTTCCTATTAGTCACTAAGATAATTAAAGGTTCCAGTTGCATTGCATTAGCACCTTTCATGTCATTAGAGTCCAGCTGCAGTGTGAGAATCACATATTTGCTGAGGCTCCTGTGCCAGCCAGCATGCCGGGAGCAGAGTTTTACATTTCATCACTTTGTAAAAGAAATACAATTAAGCAGTGTTGTTCCCTGATCATATTGCAGGGCAGCTTGCAAGAGGGGCTCCAAGCACCAATCACCGGAATGTCTGGCCATGAGTGGTATTGAAATGGTGCCTTGACAAGGTTTTATGAACACAATGTAATAAATGCCTGGCCACCTAAGTCTTCTTAATTGTCAGTTTACTGCACACCGAAGCTGCTCAGAACCCCATGGTAGAAATGCCAGTTGCTCTTGGGCACTTGCTTTGCACAGCACATGGTGTCTCCACTTATAGGAAAATCTTCGCCCTTTATTAGAATTGCAGGTGCTGTACCACAGATTGGGGAGTTCTGAATTCACCCTGCAAAGGCTACTGGTGCAGAGATTTAGTTCATTATAACATTGTTAATTGACAGACTTGTGTGCCTGTCTAGTCAATAACAGCCTGCTAAAAATATGCATTAACCAGAGAGAATGAATCAGCTGCTAATAGCAGTCTGCCTGATTGTCAGCTTCTATCTATCTTCAGTATTTGTCAGAACCTTGTCACTATTGTACTCCGGCAGCTCCAAGCCTCTAACATATTTATTCTCCAAACACCCCTCTGGGGCAGGGCGGTTGTTGCTCTCACCAGTTTACAGATGGGAAACTGTGATACCGAGAGGAAGGGTGATTTGCCCAAGGTCACACAAGAAATCTGTATCAAAACAGGGAATAGCACATCAGTCTAGCAACCCCGAGGGGGATTAACCTGCTCCCAGCCAGGACATCCTTCTTGTCTCCTTCCTCTTTCAAATCAGCAGAACTATAGTGATTTATACCAGTAGATATTCTTTGAGATTCCTTGAGAATGCAGAGCCTTCTGTTTATGCGTGGATGAAGCATTAACTAAATGCCCCCTTCCACATTCCCAAAATACTGACATCCCAAAGCCAAACTTTAAAAAACATTAAATATGCACACTTCAAAATTTGTTTAAAATCAGTGCCTCCTTTAAACCAAGTTCTAGCTCTTTGTGTGCATTTCTCTAATTGCTAGCACCTCTAGCTCCAGGTAAAAATACTCTTCTGTTAGGAGGTCTAGAATGAGCAGCAGGGTTAGAAGGAGAAATGTGAACCTGTGATCTGGCTTAGAGTCTTGGCGAGTACATGAGCCATTTAGTTCATGTACCAAATATATTTGCTTGTAATTCAGTAAGCTGACATAGGTTCTTAAGGAACATTAATCCATGTTTTACTGTGATGCTGTGATTGATTATGATATTGCTATTATTAATGTTTCTTACGTGCTATGCAATGAACAAATGTAAGATAGACATGATCCTTCCTGTGAAGTTTGCCTTCCAAATAACATACGATAAAGGAGAAAAGAGTGGGGAAGTTGATCTCAAGAACATAGACATAAGGTAAGTAACAATGGGCTGGAAACTTGCCCAGTTTGTGGGAGCCGTGAATTCAGGCACGGAAGCTGAGCAGTGCCAGTCACACTAGAGGGGAAAGATGGTGTAATCAGGTGAGGGAAGCAGTGCCAAATGCACATCACCGCAGCATGGCTCCTTGTGTCCCACTGCACTAGCTAAAAAAATCAGCCATGCGTATGGAGCCCCTTGAACAGCCCTCTTCTATTGCCTGATGAAGTGGCACTGCGTCTCTCTTCCTGAGTTTACAAATAAAGTATAGACGAGAATTTTTAGTATATGACAAGTCTAGAAGCAAGATGGCAAAACCATCAAGATCTAGTCAAAGAAAAAGTTCTCTTTAATTTTCTTATTTTTGCCTCATATGTTTTTTCAACAAGCACCACCCACATATGGTACTATGTCAGGGTGCCTCCTGTTTCTTCTTGCATGCAGCTTCAAAACTCCAGGTTGTAGCTTCTACTGTTTCAGGACCACAACTGTACACAGGGAGGCAGCGTCAGAAGAAAAGCACCGTGCTTTCTCTTGGGCTGGGGGGAGACCCACACCACCAGTTCCAGTCCCTCTGCCCACCTTTCCTCCCTGTGATTTTTCTTTCTCTCCACAGTTTCGGCAGGGTTGCTTCAGGAAGCCAAACCCCTCACTCCACTCTTCTGTGTCTTGCAGGCGGTTGTGGCTTCAGCTGCTGCAGCAGGCAATGACTCTGCAGGTTTCTCCTTCCTGCCCTTGTAGTCTATCAACCTCTCCATCAAGAGTAGACATTCAAGCTGACAGTTGGTGCAGCTGCGGTAGCTACCAGCCAGTCATGGCTACTGGGTGGCACCATTCAGAGGAAAGGAGAAGTACACAGAAAGGCCTGCCCAGCGGTGCAATAGACACAAGCCCTTCCTGGAAAAAACGAGAGGTTTCAATCTTTTGAGAACCCCAAAGGATTTTCTTCCTACAGGTGGAGTGATTGGGCAGACACTTGACTGAACCATTGTCAAGCCCTCCCAGCCCACCCTCAGCAGGCTCTCTGTTGAAAAGACTTGTGTACAATTAGGTAAAGCAAACTGCAATGCTGTCTACTCCACTGACCTCATAGGGGAAAACCTAACTAAAGGAGTTACAGATGGATACAGTGTCAGCTTTTACTGGGACAGAGGTTGCCGGAGGTAGAAAAAGTTTTACCCAGGCTCTTCAAGCTGTAGTTTCATGTCCCACCAAGGAGGAACTGAGATCAGGGCTCCATTCGTGAAATGCATGAAAGTCGTCACAGGGAAGGTTCCCCAGACAGCTGACACTCTGAGTGAGCTAGGCGAGTGGCTTCACCTATTTGTGCCTCTGTGTCAGCATCTACAAAATGGAGATGACAGCTAGGTCTGGGGATGACACAAGTATGTGCCTATACTTGAAACCAAAGGCTGATACTGAAAAGAAAGCTGCCTAGGAAATTGCAGACAGCACTGTAATGTAAACACCAAAGTGAGTAAATTCACTCCATAAGAAGCTGGTAAACTCTACCAAATGAGAATGGGGTAAACTTCATATTTCTGCTTTCCCTCTTCTCTCCCCTCCTGGCAATATTAATTACTAACGAGGTGAAAAGTCAATTCAGAAGTAAAAACCCTAACAATCCATAACAGTTACATTAATTAACACTCTGAACTTCCTTTGCACTATGCAAGTACATATTTAGTGCCAGATACAAAGCTACCAAAGGCATTGAAAGTCTCCAGGACATCAGCTCCTTGAATGCTCACAGATATTAATGAATTCACAACTTTTCAGTGAGATGGGTCAGTATCGTTAACCCCATTTTACAAGCAAGGATATTGAGGAAGACAGGGGAAGTGACTCACCGAAAAACACCCTGTACTGGAGACAGGAATAGGACTCAGATCTCATGACTCCCATTCCTGAGTCTTGATCACTAGTAGATAGAAGCTGTATAGCTTCACATTTTCTGAGAGCTGGAAGAGGGGAGAAACAGGAGGTGAGAAGGGTGCGGAGCGTCTTTGAGTCAAAACTAAATGCAATTTTCCTGGAATGGAGCCACCACTAATTTCAATATATTTACTTAGATCTTGAGCTTTGGGATGGCATGAGCAGCTGTGAGTCATCTTGGCCAGTCAAAGGAATAATTAATTGTTGTGGGCAAATCTCAAAAGGTTTAGGGGTCAGGTAAGGTAAGCAACTAAGCTTATCCTTGACTGCTCTTTTCTGCTCTGCAAACTACACTGGAGACACTCACTAGAACACTTACCCCATGGTTTCCTTATGCCAGATCTGTCCATCTGGTGCACACACTTTCTGCCTTGTCTTCTATTTTGATTAGAAATTATTCAGTGCTGGGATTGTCTCTATTTTAGAAGTTTTTATAGCACCTGCCACTGTACAACTCTGATCCACACAAGGATAAAGCAGTACCAGAGGTATAACCATCACCCAAACAGTAATAGAAGGCTGAACAGTTTGGCTCCTGAGATTTTTTGTGCTTCCTGATTATAGCAGGAGTGGTTTCCTTGTGGTGCTTTGATAGTTTTCTCCCAGCACAGCTCACAACCAGGAAGTACAAGAATGCAGAGCAATGATAGCCAGAATTTGCAGAACAGCTCAGCATGCACACTCAGAAGCAGATTTGCAAAAGAGCTGAGCTCCCATCTAGGCACCAAAATCAGTATCTAGATTTTCAGAAGTGCCAAGCTGGCGGGGTACAGAACTCTTTAGCAAATCCAGGCCTCATTGCAGCTTCTGAGTATCTGAGGATCTGACTCAGCTTTTCAGGCTGAAAGGGAACCAGAGCTCCACGAAAAGTGTCGCCCTGACTTGGTGTTGGGTGTTCTAATTTTTTCAGAAGTTCTAGCCCCTCTTAGGTACTGTAAGATGAGCCATGCAAAAAATGCTGTGTTCCACATCAGCTCTTGATTCCAAACGAAAATGTAAAGCGCCAAGTAAAAATATGCCAGTTGGTGGTAGCCCTTCAGTTTTCTAGGAGTCATACCCAGGCAAAAGGAAATCTCATGGAAAAGCGAGTGCTAGCTGTATTTGTTCCTTCCCAGTGTCCCTAATCCATAACTCATTTTTGAGGGAGGGAGGCAAGACGTATCCTACATGATGGATTGTCACTCAGGGCCACTGCTCCAGGTTACACTTTGAATGGGACAGGATAGGTAGCTGTAACTGGGTTGTTGACCACCTTCTCCAGCTCCCTGCTCTACGTTTTTTGGCATGTTTGCACGGCACAACTTCTGGCAATTAATTATGAACTGATACTTAACAGCACAGCCTCCTCTGAGCTGGACTGGCACTAAGGGCTAAAGGGAAAAGGGATGGAGGAGAAGGAAGAGGACAACTCTACATTGGTCTCTAAAATCAGCAGATTGGAGTCTGATCCACAGGAAGAACAACACAGCTGGATGAGGTGTCCCACACAGCTGGATTAAAATACACTACTGAAAACTATTTGCACACCCAAAATGCCAGAATCCTTGAAATTCAAGAAAGTTATTGGCTTGTTAGACTCAGAAAGAGTCCTGAGGGGTCCTGGCCAAGCTTGTGGATAGCCTGCCCAATAGAGTACTATGGAGCACAGGTTTCTGGGATGTACAGTCTGGGGACAGCCTCTCCACATCAGACTGGTCAGGGAGCTATGAAGCTGGCAGTATCAGCTCTAGTGGGAATGCTTCCATTGCAGATTTGGCCCAGCAAGCGACCTCCTGCTTTTGTGTGTTCTTTGCTTCCCATCTGGACCTCTTTGCATGACTGCTCCTTTTCCGTTCCAGGGCAAAGTCAAATAGCCAAGCTATTGGTGGGCTTAAGTGAGTTTGATTTTTTCACTGGAGTAGAGGCACTCCACAGTTCACATTGTGCACAGTCGGGGGGGTGACAACTAACATACCTGTGGAAGCCCTGAGAACCTCACTGAGAGCCGATAGGCATGCAGGAATTTAAAAGCCCTGAAGCCATGTCTGAACCAGGAACTTCAGAGCACAGACTTTCAGGTTCAGTTTCATTCTGAAATGTCTGTAATGAAACATTTTGATATTTAAAAAATATTATAATTTACTTTCCTTTCCATGGGAAATTTCAAAATGTCATTTTTTTGCACCAAAATAGAAGTTTTCATCCCTCACACAAATGTTCCAGTAATTTTCCCAAATTTCCAAATTCTAGGATTATCCATAAAGCAGACATCCTGACTTTCAATCCTCTCTAGTGCCATTACACCACAGTCTTTTTTTTTTCCAATTATGATTACATTTTAAAGAAAGAGTTTATAATCCCTTGCCAAAAAAAATGAGCTTCTTTTAGGTTCCAAGTCTGGAGAAAGGTTCCCTTTTGTTCCCACTAAAGAGATATGTTGCCTGGTGCTGACTGGGAGCGGAGACACTCCTGCATTCCCAGCCCTGACACTAACTGCCCCTGTGGCCCCAGGCTAATCACTTAAATGCTCTGGCTCAGTCTCCCCATCGGTAAAACAGAGATAATGATACTTACCATCTTCTTCACAGGGGTGTTGCAGAGAAATAATTAGTTTGTGTCTGTAAAGCACTTTGAAGATAAAAAGCACAATACAATTGATAATAATTATTGCTATGCAAACTGGTTCTCCTCTCCCTAACAACTTATTGGTGCAGAAAGGTAAGGAAAGCCCTGAACTGAACTAAGCGTCTCTCCTGGTAAAGCCTCAATTTCAGCAAAAGTATATCTAAGCCAAAACCATAAGCCAGCCACCCCAAAATTTTGTAAGCGTCAAATCCAGTTTAGTGACCCTAGATCTAACTTGCCCAAGTTAGATGTACCACTGCTTGGAAAAAAGATTTGTTTTTCATGGTCTCTTTTTCTCTAGTCCCTCTCAGTTTTTAATAGCATCTTGTGCTTTCAAAAGCTTCCATCAGTCCCTGATACCTCTGCCTTTCCTGGCATGGGGCAGCAGCTTATTATACACTAGTTTGTTACAGCCTTCACTTCAAAGATCTACAGTTCAAAGGGTCCTAGAAGTGTTGAACAGGTCAGCACTTTAATGCTGATCCACACATCTTTAGAGGGCAGTAACATAGGCACAGTTTTGTTCCTGGGGGAAACAGAATAACTGGTTTGTAGAGTTCCCTTTGGCCTTAAAGCTGGGCACAGAATTGGATGCTCCTAGTGGCAAAGATCAAGCGTCACGGAACCCTGTAGTGGATGAGCATGCAGGGCTGTGATGTAGTGAATGAGTGAAAATGTGTCTTTATGAGTCACTGACTTGTTCTTACGGGAGCTGCAGAGGGGCAGAGGAAGGAAACAGGAATAGAAGAGTAAAGCAGAAAAAAGTATCAGAAAGGATAAATTAATCTACACTAGTTCTTTCCATGCACTTATTTTTTAAGACAAGTGATGGAGGGATGGCATACCAAAAGATTATCAAAACCAGATCAGAGAAAATACTACCCCAAACATACCTCCAGCACAACCCGAACCAGATCCTCTTCTCAGACTGGGAGGGGGGCTGGGGGGTGGAACATGGCAAAAAAAAAAAAAAAAACAACCAACAAACCAACAAACAAAAAAACCAAAAACAAACCAAAAAACCAAAGCAAACATAGATATGGAATATTGGCTAAAATATTTTTCAGTTGCACATAGACTTGAACTTCCTGTACAGAGGGTTGAAGTTTTCTGCAAAAGGACCTTCTTGACGCATTTATGGCACAAGAGGAAGCAAGAGAAAGCGGAAATTGGCCTGTTCCACTGAGATCCAAAAGACTGTTTTCCAAAGAGACAGTTTGAAGAAGTAGCATTTGAGTCACTGGACATATCTTTAGGCTGAATCCAAATAGTGAAACTAAGTGCCATATCTTCCTTTCTGATATCAGCCAAAGTGGAAGAAGACATTTTTGCACTGGGTATACTCATTGTTTTTTAAAAGTGTTCTGAATCAGATGTGGTATCAAGCCCTGGAAGAGCTTTGCTCTTATCAGCTTTATATGCATGCATATACATATATATATATATATATACATACACGCATTGGTTTTAATCAAATGCAGCATGCACAAAGGCAGAATTTGCCCTGCAGTATCTAGTTGTGAGATTAATAGTAACAGATTGCTTTGAGTAACAGAACCAGAGGTGTTTAAAAAAAAAACCAAAAAACAAAAACAACAAAAGGGGGTCTGCAAGGATGTTACCTTGGGAAGACCTGTATGCTACAGCACACGAATTAAATGCATGAATGAAACGTATCACAAACCAGCCATATCAGAAGACTGCAGCATCTCCTGGGTGTGATTTATTGCAAAGCATCATTTAACTACAGATGCCTACGCACTGTAGATATCTAGACTGTAGACATCTAGACAGTCACAGAAAGACTATTTTGTTGACTTAAGTAGTATGTGGGTCTTACACTAGAGAGGGCTGAATTTCCTGCCAAGGGATGATTCAAGTGACAGAGAAGAGAAAAAGAAGTTTGGGCTCTAACTGGACAGGCTCCATCACAGCTGCTCAATTTCAGGTTTGTTGTCAGAAAATCCAGTCTATAATTAGGACACAATGCATTTCTTATTTCTTTTGTTTCATCTCCTTCTTTCTGGTATCTGGGGGAAGGGTGTTTTCATTCACTGCAGCAAGAGCCTGACCACCACCCTATAGAGAGTACCTGGCAGCTTCTCAGTCTGCAAAGGTGAGCACTTCCGTTTCTGAAAGGCTTTTTTGCCATTAACCATCCAGACCCATGTCCATGACCAGATCTGAAATTCTGTTTGCACAGCCAAAACCACTGTAGACTGAGAATACTGCAAAAATCTATGTTTCTGTGAGAATATAGGGCAACTGAAAGTATATGAAGTGCACAGGTGCCTGCTGTAAACAGAGATTTCATTTGGGAAGGAGAGGATGCTCTATTTGATCTAAACTATGGAAGTATTGTTCTTCTGAGTCTCAGGTGAAACTGTAAAGCTGCACTGTCTATAAAGCCTTGTCCTTCTGCTGAGCCTGCCTTAGGGTCAGCCATCCTTGCACCTTCAGAGAAATACTCAGAAATATGTTTCCCTGCTTCTTTTTCCAGGGCCTGGGTGGCATGATCTCTTAATGCATCTGCCTGTTTACGTTAACAAAATGGAAAGCAGCTTTGTTTATGGAAAAGATCTATTTTTGTTTTACTTTTTTTCTCTCAACTAAACTGACTTTTATCCAGGATTGTGTTTTGCTTTGGGAAAAGAAATGTGCTGCAGTTCTTAGCCCTAGCTTGAAAGTCAGGTCAGGAGGAAAGGGGGAAATCCTGATCATATTATTTAATTTTGTAGGATTACTCTGCAGCCTGGAAATCTAAAAGAACGGAAGAGTTAATATCCCCCTTTTCTCTGCAACATCTTGCTCTGTGTCTCTGTGCAATGACATTTGCTATTCTCCCACATGTATTTAGACAAGCCAGATCAGAAACAAAATCAATATTTCCATCTTATGGGAAGGGGGACAGTGTGTGGCATCCAGGGGAGAAAGAAATTTCAGAAGTAATCATATTCCCCTGAGGATAAATCATGTCATTGTGTGTCTTTCAACTTCTTCAGCCTTTGATCTTGCAAGAGATCAAACAGGGTCAGGACATGGATGGTGGATTTTGAATGAAAACCCAGACAGGGCACTGTGACGTGGAGATGATGTGGTGAGGTGTGGAGCACAGCATGCAATGTTCTCCCTCTGCAGATATCACAAAGCATCTGAGAAGTATATATGTATACGTATACTGCTTTATTGCTGAAACTTGAAAGGTCCTGCTCTTGACTTGGAAGTCAAACTAAGGTCTGGCCAGTCCTCATCATGAAAGACTGCTGGACAGTTTTTGGCAAAAGCTGATACTTAAAGCTTGGGTTCTAATTTTAGCTGTAGTGCTGACTCACAATATGGATTTTGTCAATTCTCCACATCTTTCTCAAAGAGATGGAGGTCATATTTTCCTGTTTTGCAGAACTGTACTGACCTCTTTGAATGTGTGGTAGAGTTAGGGACTGTTTAAATTATGGCCATCACTTTATGACTATATAACCATATAATATATCCTTAAAGCTCTGTGGCATAGGGAATGTATTATCCCTGTTTCAATTATGAAGATTTAAATATGTGTGTGTGTTATAGAAAACAGTGGTAGCATTGTCTGCTATGAAGGTTGTCTGACTTTCCACAGTAATGCATTTGTATACATGTGTGTGAGTTTGTATAGTGTACATATACATAACTGCATTTAAAAACACCGTGTTAATGCAATGTTATTTTGATTCCGAAGCAAAGTGCTCGAAAATGAAGGAAATTACAGACTTTAGGTGGGCCATGCAACTTCAGTTCAGCCCCACTGTGCATATAGCTTTATGACACAGTCATTTAGCATATAATCACACACAGTTTTCATTCCACATTCTTCCTCTTTCCATTTTCAAAGCCTGGTGCAAATCACAGTACTGGTTGCACCCTTCAGACTAACAGCCATAGGAATTTTTAAATACAAGCTGCTTAAATGACCTAAATGTAAGAGTTTGCTACTACTATCCAGTAATAACATACGATAGCCAGGGTATGCACTGTTAAGCAGGATAACGAACAATGATAATAATCCTTAACAAGTCATAAGAAACAATACAGTAGGTAATGAGGTGCCAGTTTTCAGTTAGCTGTGAAACGTTTCTCATGGTGACTTGAGAAAAAACATATAAGGGGATGAAAATGACCATTTTTGTTGATTTACTCTCACTTTCAATGTTTCTTCCTAACATCAAATTTGTGAACTGGAACAATGGAGCTTAACCATGTTCTGATACACGTTTGGTGCAGAGAAACCTTTCGAAAAATGCAGAATCGATTGAAGAACAAGGAACAATAAGATATCAGCTAGTTTCTGGCTGATTCCCCATCTGACATTGTAAAACCATCCAAGAATATTTGTTTAATTTGAAATAGCATAGTGAACCATGCCATTCTGGAACCCCTCCTAGCACATATGCACATACACAGACCCCAGCAATAAGCTCCCTACCCTCAGCCATCTGTCATGTGTGCCAATTGGAGCAAACCACTCACATTACTCAACAAGGAGCTCATTATAGTTTCCTCTTCATCTACTGGGCTTTTGTAAAAGATCACAGTCTTTGGGAACGTGCAGCAGGGAGGAAAGTAATTCTGGACTGGGGTGCAGTCTTTTCCATTGCTACATGTCCACATCAAAGTCCATGTATTTCAGTAACAACTATTATTATCATCACTTGGGATAAAAACCCTTCTTCCTAGAACATAAGCCAGCTGTGGGATCAACCTAAAAATGATGGGTAGCCAGTCCATGATGACCTTCTCAGGACTGTTTCAAGAGTTTATTTCATTTTCTCTATCTGTAAGACTGTTTTGAATCATCCATTTAATTTAAATTTTTTCCCAGTTTCCCATCACCAGAAGGGAACTACTCACTGAAGCACACTTTCACAAAATACCACAGCTTGGTTCCACCATCACACACTTCATTGCCTGTGATTTCACTGCTGGTCAGCCGATATTCAGTATTTAGGTGGAGTTTCCTGCCCTTGAAACTCCATAAACTCTCTGGGACAGAGATGATTTTATTACATCAGAGTACTGAGCATCCAGCACAGCAAGGTCCTGATCACAACTACTGCAATATATTAAACAAAAAATGGCAAAACTACAGAGAAAAACTCTGGCACACAAACAAATCCTTTCTCTTAACTTCTACCTGAAGCAGATGCTGGTGGTATATTTAACGTGTGGGCCTTCACTGATTTACACCCTTGTAAAAAAATCAGTATTCAAAGCTCCTTTTCATGTGCAGCTTCCATCTAAGTAAAGGGGATACTGCATATCAAAGGCAGCTACACCAGCCACTTTAGATTTATTAGTAAATCCATTGAAAAAACATTTCCAGTGAAATAAATCTCAGCCTGCTGACTTCCTCCTATTCTTTACTTATCCTCTTATTGATTTTTGTCTCGGAGATTTAAACCTCTCAATTTGTTTTATGAGACACTTGTCGAACAGATGACAAGAAAAAAGACAGTGCTGGATATTTTCCTTAGCAGTTTTAAGTAGAAATAAAGAGCATTTCTTTGAAATTAGTCTTGCTCTTGTGACACAGTAGGAAGAATATATCTGACAAGCCCTTCAGAAGGCTTTAGCTCCATGCATAGAGAAAGCTCACTGCCTGCCACCAACACAGCTTTGTGGCAGCAGTGCCCCAGAAGCTCATTGACAAGTTTGACATGTAAACAAGCTGTTGCTAAAAATATTTAACCTAGGGGACCCTGGCTAGTTGAAGGGGCTAGTAATGGAATACAGATCCTTTCACCTCCAGGCATCTGCTCAAAGCTAGGCCACTGACTGAAAGTCATTATCGTCCGATGGCAGTTCAGAGGAACGAGTAGGTGGGCTCTGCTCTGTGTCCTGTGAGCAAATTGTTGCATTACTAAACCGCACTGGGAATCTCAAAAGAAAACTGGGGCCTGGCACCTTCTGGCGGCTGGGGCGGCTCCTCCTGGAGCAGGTGTGAGTGACGGTGACAGAGCAGCACGAGGGACACTCACCCCATGGGAGGCACTGGCGTTCACCCCTGTGCAGCGCCAGGCACAGGCCTCGTCCAGCCTCTGCTCTGTGGCAATCCCGCAGTAAGGCCTCACACAGCACCAACGGCCACATCACACATGTCCCAGGGCTCACGGCACCCTGTGCCCTGCGTGCTTCCCCGGAGCTCGGCTGAGGGAAGGGAACGCTGAGTGCGAATGAGGAGGGGGAGGCGCACCCCTTCCCTCAGGACCTCTGTGGGGACGGATCCAACCGGCCCGACCCCAGACGGGGCAAAAGCAGGTGGGAGAGATCCTGCCTGAGCGTGCGCTTGCTTCTCTCCTCTGCTCCTCAGGCTGCCTGCGGTGAGGTGGGAAGTCAGGGATGGGGAATTTCTATTCCTACACATTTTAAATTGCTGTTACTTCACTTACCCTCCTTTGCGCTGAGATGCGTGCTCCGGGATGGTTCCCTCAGCTTTCCGGTAGTCCACTGCCACAGGAAACAGCTTTCCCTCCACTTTATTATTCAGCTTGAGGCTTGGCAGCAGCTTTACCCCTAAAATCATGCTCTTGAAGAGACCCAGAGGCAGGCAGCGAGGCACTGCCCCTGCCACCACAGAGCCTGGCCCTGCCCGTGTCGGTAACACCTGCTAACCCCGCTGTGTTTCCCGGTACAGCAGAGCTGCCGCCTCCTCACCTCAGGACCCCAACATGGCGGACAGGCCCGGGCAGGGCGTCCTGCACCAGCCTCCTCACAGCCTCCTCACAGCCGTGCGCAGTGGGGAGAGGAGCTGAATTCACCTCATGTCGCATACTCGATATTAAAAAATATATATTTTTTAATATCTATGTATGACATAGGTGGGAAAGATCGCTCCCAGATGCTGGGATTTATATGGGATGAGGGCTGTGGGGTACGGAGGCCCTGTCATCCTGACAGGCAACGAAGGCTGTGAGAAACCAGGCTTGGAGGAGAGAGATGGAAGACACTTGGCCAGTCCCTGCTTTGTAGAGAAACGTCGCTTTCCCGGACTGAGTATTTCTGCCCCAATTGCCTCAGGCTGGCAGAGGAGAGCGGGTGCCCTGTGAGGGGACTGAACGCTGCACAGCCTCCCACAAGCTGCTCCTGAGGGGAATTTAAGGTAGGTCTCCTCTAGCACCCTGTATCGTTACAGGTCTTTCTGCCTCCAAAAGTGTGAGGATTTAAATCCATTAATTTTAAAAAAAAATTATAAACCTGGCACCTCTCCTAGTTACTCGTTTCGTTGGGAGGCTTTTCAGTTCCCATTTAAAAAGAGACATCTCATCTTGGGAGCTCCAGGGCAAACTCCATCTCCACACGCACGGGAACATGATGTTGCTAGGCAAGGTTGGTGTTAATTCAACTTTGGGAATAGCAGGAACAATAGGACTGGAAGGGGCCTTCTGGTTCATCAAACTAGTCCTCCGTTGTTAGAGGCAACTACGTTATATAATCCCTTTTGCAAATTAAGTTAGCTCTACCCTAAAGCCAGCTAGTTTATTTTTGTCCCCCTGTGTCGATAGGAAGGCCCTTGGAGAACCGTGCTGCTGTAAGGATGTCTCCATCTGAGGAGCATCGTGCTCACCACAGAGCATTGCTCTTATTAATCCCAAACTGCACAGCCTGAAATCTCAGCTTTTTACATTTCCTCTTGTTCCTAATGCTCTAATGCCCAGGATCATACAGGTCTTCCCCTAGAATACTCTCGCTCTCCACATTTACAGTGCTGCCCTAAATTTGTGTCACCAGCACAGTCCTACAGCAAGATCATTGGTCTTGTTTGATGTTTTTAGCAATCTCAAGGTTTTGTTGTGCGAAATTGTGCCAGTTACATGCCAGCAGGCTCCCCTTCAGCACAGCTATCATCTCCCTTTTTGAAGGGAGTCCATTGGGCAAGTCTATCCAACCTGCGTGAAACTATCCATTCCCATACAGGTTTTTTTTCAAATTCAAGGATGTATCTGCAACTCATATTCTTCCATCTTATATTTTAAGGATTATATGTCCCATATTGTCTGAGAGTTTTGTGAACTCCAGCCCTCTGGAGAACACCTGGATGCCACACCTCACTATGGCTCTTACTAGGGTCTCAGCATAGGTTTCCTATATTTATAACCTTCATTTTCTTTTGTTCTAAGTCCATGCAGATTTTTGGACATAATTAGTGTTGATCCTTTCTACAGGATTTGTTTCTATCTGACCTCTTCGCAGGGCAGGATGAGGAAGAATGCAAGACCTTAACTACTCCTTGCAGAAAAAATCCACAGGATCTCCTGTTTTCTTGTATCCTGACTATCGTGTTGATTGTGTGAGCATTTCAGAAGAGGAAGAGGGGTCCTGTTACAAAGAGACCTGTTTCCCACCCTCTTTTTTTTGGCACTTCTTAGAAGGCCTCTTTGGAAGGGACTAATGGCCCTTGGGGACAAGCTCCCTTCTGCCAATAACCATAGGTCAAAAGTTAAACTGAACAGCGAAGAATGAAAACCAGATAAAATACACTATAAATCTTGACTTTGTAATTGAGAACTGTGCAATGCAAACTGCAGTAGTGTGTCTGTTTTACCTCAAGAGGCCAGATCCCACTTTCCTTAATGGCTTGAAGTATCCTACTGATTTTTACTGGGACTTCTCACTTGATTAATACAAGCAAGATTTGGGCCTATGCAGTCTCCTTGAAAAGACTTAAACTTTGACAGTTAATGTAATTTCTCTTCTGGAGTTACAGGAGCAGAATGATGTTTTTGATTTCACAGTAAAGACATGTTCCTCTATCTTTCAGGGAGAACAGACATGACTGTGTATGTGTGTGTCTGGGGGCAGAGATTTGCAGGACAAAAAGATCTGTGGACAAAAATAGCTCATACAGAGAATTTCTTACTGCAGAAAAATTTGCCTGAACATAACATGTCACCTAAGATGTTTTATAGATATTTTACTGTCTGAGGTAAATGGGGGAGCATTACACCTATTTTACAGACTGGTGAAATCAGCGCATAAAGAATTTAAATGACTCACCCAGGATTACACAGTAAGTCAGTAGCAGATCCTAGCAGAGTATGGAGTCCCAGTCCTTGGAACACTAGCCCAAATTGTCTCCTTGGTTGTGTCATCTCTGTCAGAAGTACATCGCTTTCAGACTCTTAGAATATATACAGAATCAAAAATAGAAGAACACAGCTTCTTTATTCTTCTGCTTATATATTAAACATTAGTTTGCTCTCAGTGAATAGGTTTTTTTGTTTACATTTTCATAAGAATTCTAATTATTGAAGCAATTCATTCCACACTTTCGCTATTCCTTTTCACAAAGCAGCATATAGGTACTGGAGCAAAACTATTCCTACTACGAGCGGACCACTTTGGTTCCCATCCTGGCAGCTCAAGAGAACAATCCTATAACATTAGAATTAAACAGCTTTTTATTAATGTTACACCTTGGAGCTCTTCTCTGAATAGCAAACTTTCCCAAAAAATTATTTGGAATTATATCCCTACACCCTGAGCTAATTTTTTTCAGCCTGGTTAACATCATAAAATGGATCATGAACATGTCCTTTAAAAATTATGCCAGTTCTGTGGAGCTTATACAGTCTGCATGTGTTGGTGCAAAGAAAATTGCTCCTACTGCATAGAATGTGTGTGCCAGAGAAGAGAGAGAGGGTTAAAGAAGGGAAAACATATACTGGAATGTAGTGGCATAACAAATCTATTCCCAATCTTGAAAGCTCCATAGTGCATGAGTAATGAAACTAAAGATGAATTATTACATCTTGCACTCATAATTTACAGGTATGTGTGTATTATCCTACAGCATAAATATTCCATTTATGCTTTGTGAAGATGTTTTTCTCCATATAGGAAAATAAAAGTATTATTAGTCACGTCTATAGCTTTGTCAGTGGTTGCAAAATGTTTTTCTTTCCAAGAGGAAAGCATACTGAATAATGCAATACTTATATTTAGGCTGCTTTTTCATACATTGACACTTTCAAAATCTAGAAACAGTTCTTTTAATTTTAAGGGCTACAATGCCTGCTCCCTTTATTCCTGCCCTTTATCATCTTGCACACCATGTTCTTATAGACAAGGGGGGGAAAAAAAAAACATTCCAGTGTCTAATAAATCTGAAATCCATCAGGGGCCGCAAAGCATTCATTCTCCTTCCTTGGTTCAGATCGTGTTACATTCAGCAGCACAACAAATGCACTTTGTGCACAAACGCCAATGGATTAAGCACTTTCGTTCATTTCTCCAGGATGGGAACTGATTCAATTTTTTTCAAGTTTTGAAAAATTTTAACAAAAAAAAAAAAAGAGGGGCACAATTGATTTTCAAGCAAAGAGAAGGGAAAACTGTATTACAATAGTTGTTTCTGAGCAGAATTTTAATGTTG
Organism: Pterocles gutturalis; assembly: GCF_000699245.1. Taxonomy (NCBI): domain Eukaryota; kingdom Metazoa; phylum Chordata; class Aves; order Pterocliformes; family Pteroclidae; genus Pterocles; species Pterocles gutturalis. The sequence continues at coordinate 341,860 of NW_010117941.1, forward strand.
TTAAAGGACTTTAAAAAATATTTTATGATACTAGCCTTCCATAGCATGCAGTGCTCTACCTTTGGTTTTCTGAGCTAATTTATGAGAATCTCTCTGTGGGCAGGTCTCAGTAGTCCTTTTTTTGTTCTTAGACCTTTTGCTGCCTGTTACAGTGAAGCTGCACATGCTGTGCTTTCTCAAATGGGAATTTCACTTTTGTTCTTTCCTGTTGCATTTCCCTAAAATAAAATATTTTGGGGAAAAGTTAAGTATTTTACTACTATTTGTGTGAGGAAATGTAACATGGGGTGAAATTTTGGGCACACCAGGACTGATTTTCCAATACACGATCTCACAAGTATGAAAGATTTTATTTCAAAAGAGCTCAGTTCACAGCTACATACCTAAAAGAGGAGTAGATTAATAGGTGTCAGGCATTTTAATAGTTTCTTTCTGACCCTTGTAGAAAGATTTTTTTAGAAGAGCTGAGCCCTCAGCAAGGTGGATTCTTCTAGAAATCAGAAGCCAATTATGCATGCTGAACCTTTCTGAAAATGACATTACTTCTTTCAGATACCTGCATCACAGTTTCTGCTTCCGTGAAATGGAAGCATTAATAACAAGCTAAATCATTACTAATTAAATGATCAGTGAATGATATATATGAAACTATTTTAGATTCACGGATGCTAAGTAACATTAAAACAAATAAATAATTTGCAGAACTTCCCTGTGAAGTTTAAAAATCTTCCAAAATTTGTTCCACACAAGAAGTTGCATTTATCAAATCCAGAGCAATCAGCGAAGCGAACACTAACCAATGTGTATAGTTTTAAGGAAAAAATAATAGTTATCTAATCTAGCTAAGGCACTTTCACATGGCACAAGTTTTCAAGTATACAGGCACAACTGTTAAACAGTAGTAGCAGAGAAAAAGCAACAGATGTTCAAAGACAAACTTTCAAATGGGCACATACTGATCTGAATGATCTACTGAATTTGTGTGTATGGAATTCAGGGGGGGAAGGTACATTCATGCATGAGCATTTTCATACATACCAAAATTAAGCACTTATATGTACACAAATTATCAGATTTGAAAACATCTGCATTGTGTGGCCTGCAGATCAATGGGGCACAGCTGTAATCAGGATAGGGGCTCAGCAAGATTCACTGTTATATTAACTTTTAGTCTTGTTCTCAGCTTAAACAGAAGAGAAGGCAGAGCAAACACTCCAGGCCACCCCATCATTGGCTTCCTGTGGGATTAAAAAAGGCCAGAATTCAGACCTCTTACAGTAGGTAAGAAAAATAAATTATGTCTTCCATGTTACTTCTGCCAATCCACTGCTTTCTTCTTTTCATTGTCATGTAAATAGTATTGTCAGACCTCGAAGGATGCAAAGAGGTTTCTTTTTAGCCCTTACCATTAAGTCTGATATTTTGAGTGTCCAGTGGACACCTGTACTTTGTAGAAGGGTACCTTTGCTCCGCTCAGTTTTCATCAGGAGTTGCTTATCAAATGTGGAAAACTGTAAACGGTTGCTAGTGTTTCAAAGCAGAAACTGTCCTTTGAAAAAACAATGTTCCCAATGCTGGCATGAAATAATTGCCTGAAGAAAAAAAATGTTACGGTTCTTAAGAAATCATAGATGGTAACAGTGAGGTAGCAGAGGGAGAAAAGCACTGTGCAGAGGTGGATACTTTGAGGAAAAATGTCTGATGGTCATTCATTTCTTTGAGTGACCTTCAGCGTTATGCCAGCAACACCACTGCTGTATTTGTAAGGAGTCATCCATTTAAGCTAAAGAAGGACATCGTGTTTTAAAGCAGAAGCATCTGTTTAGAGCTGCAGTCCCCAGTGAGTATTTCTTAAGAAACGGTTGAAACTGTCAGTATTTTAGGAAAGCTAGAGGTATTGCAGCCATTTCCTATCAGATGATGTCTCTCTAAGTACTCAGGGTAAGAAGACTTTTTTGAGGAGATTAGGTTAAATACTAAACCTGACCCATTAATGCTGATGGAAAGACAGAGCTCAGTATTCTGTGCAAAATTATGTTTTGAAGGTAAACCCACTTTTAAGTAAGAGTATACCAGTTAAGAACCGTTAAATTTGACACTGTTGTAACACAAAACATTTCAAAATGGAATATAATTTTGAAATAAGAAGTAGAAATGTTCCAGTCCTGTAAGAGCAGATTCATAAATTTTGACATTATTGGCGGTCTTTGTTTCTACATTTTAAATGAATTTCCATCAGAAAACTTTGTGTGGGAAATAAATGTGTCAAACTTACTTTCAAGGATCTTGAGGCAAGTAATTATTCAGTAATTTTTTTAAGGTTCATTATTCTGATTAAATAGTGAATAAAGTAATAGTCATTTATCTATGGCTTACTGTATTTTTGTTTTGCAGTACAAAACTGCAACAGAGAACTCAGAAAGTAACCCTGCTGCCTTAGCAGTACTGGCATCCCTGATGATTCTTGTACACTAACAGGGTAATAATAAACAGAAACGCCTTTTGAATTACAAGTTCCATTGGAATCGGGGGGGGGGGGAGGTCAGTGTTTGCCAAATTGGGGAAGACAAAACTGGCATGAAAGGAATTTTATGTTCAAGCTTCTCAGAGGGGATTAGAAGTGCTTTCTTAATAGTGACTGAAAGGAAGCTGGAATGGTGTCACTGAACATACAGACATTGCCCTGCTCATGCACACATACACACACAGTCACAGCAGCACAAGGAGCAAATGCCTGAAGTTGCTGCAATGTCTGAGGGCTTTTTAAAATACATTTTTTTCATCCTTCATCTGCACATGCTAAATATATAATAAGATACCTTGTTTTCTTGCCCTGTAGACCCACATGACCAAAATGAGGGACATTAGTAAGTGTTAGAAAAAGTATTCAAGTGTGAAATGAATTTCTCAAACATTAATAAGTATTTCTAGAACCTCAGTTTCATAATTTGACAGTTACACAGTTAATAAATCACAGCAAAAGGAAAGTGTGATAACAGCAGAGCAAAAAGAAGCCTGGATCTATGAAGTGCAACTGAGGGATAAGTGAAAGAAGCATGCTGATGACCCTGAGTTTACTTTTGGGTTTTCTGAGCTTTCACTCAATTAAATTCATTCCTCTCCTCTAAAGACCTATTATATGCCTTTACCTACGTTCCTGACTGATTTTTCTTGTAATTCAGCTCCTTTGCCAAGTTATTTCCATGATTTAAGGAGCACTGATTAAAAAAAAAAAAAAAAAGAAGAAGTGACGCTGAGATGAAAGGAGCATCCACACTATATTTGAAAGGGTTTTCTAAAGAGGTGGGTTGATTTTAATTAACTTCCTGAATGAAACAATTCAAGTCTGGAGCTGGTAATCTCCAATAATCACTCTTTGGCCTCTGGATTAAAAAGGGAGTCAATTACACAAAACAATGCAACAAAAAGGCAGTCAATGGAAGGAAGTAGTTATGTGTATTATGGCAGTACACACACTAAGAGAAGCCCAGCATCTAGAGGCCCAAAATGAGATTAGTCCCCACTGCAGTAGACATTAATACACATTGGAAGAGACAGCCCCCCTACTCCAAAACTTATCTTCTCTGCAAGACTAGTTCCTGTTTATATATTTTGAGCATTTCCCCTAATTCAAACTCTATATGCACACAAAAAAAGCCTTAACTTTACTGTGAGTTGTTGTCCCAGGAGCAGCACAAACTGCAGTTCCAGTTACCCCAAGACCATGTGCCGATGTGACCATTCTGTAATATGAACATTGCTAAGCATCGCTCAACTGTTCCTGCATCCCTAATTCTTTCCCTCTATGCCCCCTTTTGTGTGTTCTGAAAAGAGGTGACTTAGACCACATTTTCCCTAGGAGGAGTTAATACAGGAACTTGAGGAAGCACCCAAGACTTTCCAGTTGCTATGAAGAAAGAGAGATCAAGAATGAGAGAAAAAAAAAGTGTCTGAGAGGGAAAATGGCTTTCCAAACAGGGAAGTACGCAGATCTTTGTTCAGTCCTTGCCACAACAGGTTCCTGGGCTCTGTTGGGACCATTACCTGCTTCCATAACGTATGTAAGCCATGGTAGCAGGCGGGCTGGCAAGCTTTTGTGAAATGGGAGCATCAAAGCAATATGAACATGGGAAAAAAGTATTCAGCTAGAAAAATGAAAAATATCCTCAGGCCCTGCCCATCTCTGACAAAGATGGTTTCCTATCAAAGGGCCCCAGGATTTCATGTGTAACTGTAGCAGGCTTTCCAATTCCTGCAACTTTCTGTAAATCCCGAGAAGTCTCAGGCCCTAGTACTAGATGCTCTAAATGCTGTTTAAGAGCTGTAGCTATTCCTTTGGGTTTTTAGGTACTGAAGTTACCTGCTAGGCATCTGCAGACTTGGTATGGTTTGAGGTTATGAAAAAACTCAGGCTCCTCTGTGTCCTGTGTTGGCAGACGGGAGCAGCACTATTTTCATCCAGGTAAGGGAAGCTGGAACAGCTACCATAGACCACAGAAACCAGGGAGAGACAGCATGAAAACAAATTAACTTGAAAACAGTGTTTTTGTTTTCTGTTGCATGAGAGGTTGAGGGGTGCCCTTGTCTCTTTTTTAAAAGATAAAGGTAGAAATTTTGCTGCTGTTATTTTCTTTCAACTGGCATATGGAAGGTGTGCCTGCATCCATCTACTCTGCAGGGATAGTTCATCTTGTGTCCACTTGACTTCTTCTGTGTTACAGGTAGAGACAGAATCCCAATGAACCATCATTAACCACACAATAATGGGTTTAATGTGCTGGATTGGTCTCACCAGGAAACTAACATAGCCTTAGGAGCTTGAAGCCCTCCTGAAAATCCCTTCCACTCTCCCAAGAGAAACACCAGTTTAACTTTACCAGCCATCACTGTCTTTTAGCCTGGACAGAACCTGAATAATTACTGTCAAACATAAAAAAAATGAAGGGAAATTATAGCAGAGCAAATCCAGAGACACAAGCCCAGTTGTGTCCTCTCGGCAGTTCACCTTTCCCCCTCCTTGTGCTTCCTCTGCAGCAAAGCATCCTCACCCTTTGCAAACACTCATACTCTAAAGGCCGCAGCCCAGCAATATTTGAACAAAAAGAACTCAGCAGAGTTAAGGAATTTTTTGTCTCTCTGGTCTTAGTTTTCTATAAGTCCTGGTCTCAATTTAATGCCATGCTCTGGTCAGCAATGCTTTAAGACATTTAGTTCACAGCAGCATGACACTTCCTCACTTCAGACATACGTCCATGCCTCTGCACCTTCAAGCTACCCAGCAAAGCTCCTGGGCTTCTGCTGAGCAGAGAATGTTAAGTCAAGAGGATCATGCTAAAACTGCTTGGTGGTTTTCTGCTGCTGGGAGAAAGAGAAAACCATTGTGATGGCGTTCAGAGTCTGAACTCTGTTACCTGTCAGTTCCACTACGCTAATGTGGTAATTCTGGGTTAGGATTTGGTTTAGGAAGGCATCCTCTATCAGGTGAGCACATTGGTTTAAAAGCAAGCGTATTTATGAAAGGTTGCCCTGGAGTGGTTGTTTTTATTTATATAATTCAGATCAGAATCTGACCCACTGACTGGAACTCCAGAAGACAATTACTGAATAGTTTAACCAGCCAGATAGCCACTTAAGAAAATAAAACCAGCTTTTAATTGTGAGATTCTCTTTACCACTCCTGGTGTATTTTTCCCTTTGTCAGCAAAATTAGAGAATTAAAGAGCAAGCAGAAAGGGGCTACAGGAGGAGTAGGGAAGCTTCAGGGTTGTGCTTTTATCAGAACGGCACATGCCCCATTGCTTCATTCTGAACCACCTGATCTATGGATTTAGCAAAAGAAAACTTGAGACAGTTGAAAAAGGAATGAAAAGGATCCTGAATGGGAGGAAGAAAAACTTAAAGTAAATAGCTTAAGTCAATCTGTCCAAATGTCACATGTAAGGATGGCTCTGCTCTGCTTAATGACAAGAGAGCAAGAAAGGTGAGGGGGAGGAAGGGACCCTTTTGAAAGGCTGTTGTTCTAATGTACCTGTGTTTACTTTAAAAGCTTTTCAAGGAGACAGGAAGGGAAGCTACTGTCTCTCAGTAATAAAAGTTGAGTGATTGAAGACACCATTTGGGGGCAATCTGTTCTCTGTCTCTGCAGTTGCCCACAAAATTCACAACATGCAGGTAAAGCAAGCTCAGAAGAACGTGGCTGATGGGAGAGGGCTACGAATCAGGACTCCTGGGCTTTATTTCTAGTTCTGATGCTGACTGCATGTGTAGGCAAGTAACGTGAAAGGTCAATAAAACCACCTATCTGGCAAGTGGGGATGATAGTCTTTACTCCCCTCGTAAGACAGGGAAGCAATGAGATTTAAGGAGTGTCTGCCAAACAGATCAGTTTCATGGGTGAAAAGTGGCTCAGACACATAAAGTATCTGGTAGTTAAAACAGACCAGTGTGTAGAGCCAGATTCTTACTGAAGGAATTCTAATTTCTGTAACATATCTGTCCCTGTTCTAATTAGACATGGTGCGTGAACATCTGCACCCACCATCTCCCTGTTCTGTGGTGAACAATGTCATGGTTTATGGCTCCTCTGTTACAAATGGATTCTTGCTCAGTGTCTGATATTATTAAATGGTTTCAGGCTGGAGTCTACTGTGCTGTATGAGAGCTAGTCTGTTCTAAAAGACAAAAGCTTTTGCTTCAGTTGCTGTCATGTACAGACACTGTAACCTGGCTCTTGTGGAGAAAGCTGGCTGTGGAACATCTCCCGGCAGGTTGCTGAAGATAAAGGTATTCTTGGTTTTAGTTCCAGGAGATTGTTCTGCCAGAAGTTCAGAGTCAGTTCCAGCACTCGCTGACCCCTGCTGTCCTCACACACTTCAAAATGGCCCTTATTTATCAGAGAGGAAAAATCTCTCTTTCTCTCTGCCTCTGTCCTGTGCTCTCTCTCTCATGTAATGTTGTCCTTTACGAACAATGACATATTCTCACTGTTTCTTGTATGCCCTTCCATTGAGATGAAAGCTAGGTCCAGATTTGGGTTTGCTGTCATTCCAAATGAATACAGAAGAGTTATTCTGGGAATCATTTGCACTCTGCACTTTACCTAAACAAATTTGAAAGGACAGGTTTTTGAATGCAACTGATCCTGCAAGGTATACAGGGTCTTTAGTCAACAAAAGAGAAGGACGTTCACAACCATGCTGCAGAAGACTGGGCTTCTTCATAGCACATGCAAAATGGTTCCAAAACTGTTTTCTCCCACATTTCGTGAAGCAATCAAATTAGTGCTCAGAAAACATAAGAAAGAAAGAAAGAAAGAAAGAAAGAAAGAAAGAGGAAAAGAAAGAAAAAAAGAAAGAAAGAAATGAAAGAGAAGAAAGAAAAGAAAGCAAGTCAGTCTGTGGAGAAAACAACTAAATCAGAAATGTTTGATGACATGAGGCCAAAGCTGGGAATGAGGATTCCTGGGTGCTCATCCTAGCCCAGTCCTCAGCATACCTGGTGACAGAAGGATCAGATTTTCAAACATGCACAGAACTCTGATTGTGCTCAGCAAACCAAACTGTTTTGCAAATCTGATAATTTTTCTGTGTGGCTAAATAGGAATGGAGCTCTTAAAAGGAAAGTGCCCAAAGACTTTGAACAAATTGTTTCATATTCATGTAGACAAATCCTTGTCACTAGTGTTCCCTTTTGGCTTGTGGCTCCCAGCCCAGAACTTTAATGTGGCCTTCTTACTTTAATGTGGGAAGAGTCTCCTTATAGTAACTCTAACAACTCTTTAAAATGCCTCACTACTGTGTTTTCTATGCAGAGGGACCTAGGTGGAATTTAGGCCATACATTTAAGAGGTGACACAGATGGACAGATTCCAGCAGAGCAAATAGTAAACAGGAGACAAAGACAGAAGAGATGGTGGAGATAAATTACTGATAGATAGTATAGATGATAGACAAAATGAGGAAGAGGAGTTTGAACTTCATACAGAATGAGAACAAGGAACTTTGAAAGGTCATAGACAGAAAAGAGGAGGAGGTTCCGTGAGACAGGGGAAGACATAATCAGCACAGAAGCCATCTTGTCCTGAAATTTGGGTAGAGATTGGAGGTTTCCTTACGAAAAAAAAGTGCCATGAGACAAAAGGAATCGCTTTATGGAAAACAAGGCAGTTCAACAAAACAAGATGAGATTATCATAAGCAGACTAAGTTGGTTTATTCATACTGAAGTTCCCTGCTACGCATAAAAATTCTCTCCTCTTTTCTATGATTTGCAGTAAATGAACACAAAATCTCCTAGAAATAAGCCTGAATGCTGTCTCAAAGCCAAGACAAACAGCATCACCCCAGCACCTCTCTGGATACGTTGGGATGGTGGTTAGTACCAATCTTGGTGCAGAACTTCTGGACAAGCAGAGTCAAGGTTCAGCATGGCAGAGCAGTGGGGAAGGTTTAGTGTGGATTAGGTTTTATGTCCCAGCTTCATTTTTTCTGCCTCATCATTGGAATTATCCGCAAAGGGTAAAGAGTCACAAATTCTGACCCCTAAAATATCTATCCATGTGAGTTCAGCTATTTGTCCTTGAGGATCTCTGGCTGTGGCTTAATGGAGCTGAAGCCCAAGAAGGGAGACAGATGGTACTGATGGGCTGAAATTATACTCAGCTAAGTGCAAAGCTATAACTGCTATTTGTCATTCTAACATCACTGATTTGTCTAGAAAGAAAAACAAATAACTTGTTGGGGGAGTAAGCAACCGAGTGGCTGTGGCCAGGCCAGATTGGAAGTGGGTGTAAGGCTCAGCACACAGAGACCCAGGTGCCATCAGCGCTCAAGGGAGGCTATTAGGATGTCATTTCAACTTCTTTCTCTGTCTGTCTCTCTCTCTCTGCTCGCTGTGGAGGTGGAAGGTGCGTGCGTTGTGAGGTGAACTGGGGAGTGAAGATAAAAATCTGTGGTAAGGAAATGCTACAGCTTTATCTCTGTTCTTTGATGTGGCAGGACAAATTAATTGATAACAGAACCAGCCAAAGCAGATGTGGTCATGGCCTCCTGAACTGCCCTATTGCAAGGAAAGGGCCTAGCAACATCAAAGACAAAGGTCAGGCAGCATTCCCCAAGCACAAAAAGACAAATCATGACAGGCAAATAGCTCAGGCTGCCATTGGAAAGGGGTTATTACCACAAAAGATGATATCTGGCACATGGCCACTATCCCAATCAGCTGGACTCGCTGGCTTCTCTTCTCTTCTCTTCTCTTCTCTTCTCTTCTCTTCTTTTCTCTTCTCTTCTCTTCTCTTCTCTGCCATTTCTGCTTGTACCCAAAGGCAGAGCTTGGGCATAATGTTTTCCCGTAAAAGTGACAGCTACTTTTTGTGTAGTGGCACAAAGACAATTAAAGCACAAAGCAGAATCCAAGGAGCAGGCTGAAGCCCACACAATGGAGTCAGAAAATCAACCTCAGCTAGTTTGGGTCCTCTTGTAGGCATTTCTTTTGAAATTGTAGCAAACTTATCTTCTAACTTCCTGTTAAGGGTAAAAAGATTTGGATTCTAGTCCCAATTCCACCATTTGCTGGTTGTGTGCTTTGAGCAAATTAGTTCTTCTCTTGTGTCTGACCTTCTTCATGAAATGGAGGTGACACAGAAGGCCACTTTGAGACCTCCAGCACTAATAGAACTCCAGATAATATTAGCATTTTATGTCTAGTATAGCTTGTTTCTACCATTCCCTTCACTGTTTTCTCTGAGTATCTTCATGTTTTTCTAACATGCTCCCCATCTATAACAAACACTTCCAGAACCACTGAACACTCAACACTCATAGCAAAAGAGCTGGTTAGTTTCTTTGTTCCCCGTTTCTCTCCCTGGGAACAGAAATATTTGTCCTTCAAATACTATGACCTTCAAAACTGGAACCTGCATGCTCCTGGCAAGCAGCTATTAACAAACTTGGGCTGTATATGTTCCCTTTTCCCATAGTACTGAATTCCTTACAGGCATTCGTGTATTCATCCTTGCATCGCCACACAGTATCAGCACGGTATAACAACCTCAGCATGCCATTAATCCCTTTTTCTTCACATGCTGGCCAGGTGTTTATCCAAACTATGTCTCAGTTCCTTGTCAGAAGGAGACCCTGACACGCATCTTATGCCTCTGCCCACTGATTTTCTGCTGGTAAGAAAGCCAGCAGACCAGAAAATGCCCGCCAGAAGATACCTGCTAAAAGGGAGACGTGAAACTTTCCAGTCCAGTTCCTGGACATCCCAGCACACAGGGTCATGCAACAAGAGCAGCTGCCCCACAGCTGAAATGTAGTCGGAGTGCCTAAATGACTGATCCACCCTCCCCTAGGAAACCTGCAGCATATTGAGGTCTCTGACCACATATTCCAGGACTTGTGACAGGGCTCTAGCTACTTTTCTATCATTCACACGAGTAGAACTGCTACACATGACACAGACTATGCCGTAATCTCAGAATTAATTTATTTTCACTACAGTAAAACAGTTCAGCAGCAGATCTCAGTGTTCTCAGGCATCCCAGGAGAGCTGCACAGCACTGGCTACCAAGAGATGCTCAGTTGTTCCACTTTTCAGTGTCCTTGTGCCCATTATAACACTGTAACAAAAATAACCAGAAGCGGGTATGTGTTCCCAGCAGGCATCAGTGATTCATAGCAAACTGTAAAAACAAATGCATGACATAGATAAAGGCATTTGAAGCCCCAAGACACGATTCTGGTGTGTGTGTGCACCCTGGACTACGTCACCACAAAGCAGAGGACTGCAAAAGCTTATCTCCCGTAGTGTGCTACAATAACTTGCTGGGACAGGTCACATTTGTAATCGGCCAGATCCTGTCCTTCTCCTGCAGAGAAACTTAAAGGAGAGATCAGAAAAGTAGAAAAGCTCTGGGAGGCAGTCCGGACAATGTTCCCCAAAGCTTTCCTGCAAGGAATACGGACAGCTGTAACTGTGGTGCCCAGGGCACTGCAGAAAGAGAAGGATGTTAGCTCTCCCCCTGCAGACTGGCGACTCCCCTGAGGAAGGGAATCTCTTGATCACAGTGGTTTGGTTGTTTGTTTGTTTATTTTACTGGAGACAAGAGTTGACTAGCTTTTGTCCCTCTTCCCCAGGGTAACCTTGCAGACATGGAAAGTTATACAGCAAGGAAAAGATGGATCAGAGCGGTTAGTAAATGTACCTCACCAGAGAAACAAAGCAGCCAGTGGGATATTTTTAGTTATACGATTTCAGACCTAAAAATGAGCTCTGCTGGTTTCAGGGGGAACACTCTTGTTTACAAAAGTGAGAATCTAACCCACTGAAGCTATTTCTGATTTAAACTCAGTTTAACTGCAGAAGAGTTAGACCCAACTAGCACAGATCTAGCAAGTCTGAGGAAAAGGGGAACTGGTGAAATTTGTAGCTTGAATGTGAGAGGCAGTACCAGTCTGGGTCGTGAGTGTGCACACCAGGAAAGCTGGTCCTGGGTCTCCAAGTGACCGTCATTCACCTACAGTTTCTCTTTGCCTTGGTTTCTCTGTCTGTCAGGATGTGAAAGTGACATTGACCCTTTTTTGGAAAGTGATGTGACAAGCACTAAGTATTAGATTGTTAGACAGCTGTGGGAAGCACTGAGAGATCTCTTGGAATTACAGATACAGAAACAAGGAAAGATTTTGTCAGCTGGATACAGGGACTTAAAAAAAAAAACAACACCACATTCTGACATGCTATTGCTGCTGAAGTACCCTCCCTAGAGAGGTCTGGTGAGGGCATTTCTCAGTGCCCACTCTTTATCTGAACTCCTCCACATGCCTCAATCCTAATCCAGCACAGCAGAGACTCATCCTATTGTGTTAAAATCAAATGTACTTACAGGTAAATGTCACTCTGCCATAAAAAGAAAGGAAACCACTTAACTTTCTGTTTCTTTGTCTACCTCCCTCCATAATAGTTCTTGTCAATTTACATTATTCATGACTAGCAGAGCTAATTTAAAATGTATCTTTCAGTGGAATATAATGCAAACAGTTTTCTGTGTGGGCAGAGTAAAACAAAATAATAATTACAATACACGATGATAGTACTTCTAACAAAATATTATTTCCATAAAAAGACTTTTGTGGCAGGAATACGTACTCCAGCAACAACAAAAAATACTGAGAAAGAAAAACATCTCTGCTGGCATATTAGATTGTATCAATGACACTGATGGTTTCATTCCCTAAATAAACATTGTGTGTAGATAGAGTACGACCTGCAAAGTGGATCCTTAGATTGACAGGATAAAGCAAATCAACTTTCTTCTGCCTTTATGCCTCCCACCAGATACATAAGCAGACTTCTCCCTATGCAGGCACTCCGACTCCAAGCATCTGTCAGGATCATCTATTCTCGTAGTTTAGGTTTGGTAGTTTGTGATAATCTGACAAAATTGCATTAGTCCATTTCAGACATTTTTCTCCTCTCTTTTCAGCAATAGGACTTCTTAATATTATGTGCTTAAAAGAACATTAGGCATAGGTAACTTGATTTTGTGATTTAGTATAATGAACTACACTGTGTGTGTGTGTGTATGTGTGTGTATACATCACGTGTATGGGATTTATTTAGAAAGTAAACACATAGCAATGTAGCTACCCCATCCTAAATCAGTGAGTAGAAAACCTAAGGGAAGATTTTTCTGCTCTTCTAATTGAGCTCCTGCTAGCTTCTGATAGCTTTTCTGGTAGACTTTTTTCTGCTTTAAAAGTGATGTAAATACTGTTGGATTAAGGTAGTCAGTATATCAGGCCCCAGAAGTTGTGTGAAGCACTAGGAGGATACACAAGAGTATCTAACAAGCTAATGCAGGCTAACTCTACTGTCCAGAGACAGAGCAATAAATATTAAGATAATAGAGTTGGCATAAAATAACTAAAGCAAAATCCCACCGTAACTCACAGCTCCGAGTGAATCCAAAAGACAGCTGACTATACAGAAGATAAAATGACAGGGATATATTCTCTTCCGACCTTAATCAGCATGCCACACAGCTCACAGTCCACACAATGACAGACACTTGATGCAAACAAAAACTGTTAAAAAAAATACACCTGTGGAAGTGATTGGATTGTGTCACAGAGTGTGAAATACAGTAACCCTGTTGCCACCTGCATACCTCCAGCTACTCTGAAAGCATCACTGTTAAGAATTTTTTGGCAATATTTTTGCTGGAACAGGTCCTTCCCATGTTACTACAGAGTCCTGATGAACCCCTGTTTATTCATCTTCCCCAGGACTATGGTGACCTTTCTGCAGGGTGAAAATGCTTTCAGAAACTATTAATCTCTCCTCTGGGGTGGGTAGAAAGGACCCATGGAGAGAAAAGCTTCCACAATCTTCCTCATCTCTGTCAACAAAGGTCAGAGCCAGAAACTAGGTTTCTTGTTTGGCAGTGTACAGGAATAAGCACAAAGCTATGACAGGGCAGGGCTCTGTAGAGATGAAGGGCTGAGAAACACGAAATGGAAAAGCAATGCTGCTCAGTAAATATTGATAGATGTTCCCTGTACTCCCTCCACCTCTGTTGCAGAGCGATCCCCTTCACCACTGCCTTTCACGCAGTCACTCTGCAGACTGGAACATTACTTCCCCTTCCTTCTGGCTGTTTAATTTAAAGCAGGTTTCTGCATTTGCTCTGAAAAGTGAAAAGGTAAGAGAGATGGTAGCAAACTTCCCACTCAAGACTTTCTGCTGAAGGACAGCAGCACAAATGTAACCCCAGCTTATTGCACAAAATGAGGTGAAAGGTTTTGTCAGTGTTGATCAGTGTTCATTTCACTGGTACTGATTGCCCATTTTGGTAGAAAGATCAAGGGCTGAATGCTGAATGGAAGGAAGACTGAGCTAGCCTTTCTTCCCAGGAGATGATCATTGTAGGTCAGGCTTGAAGCACATTAGCTGGGTATTATAAGGGGAAGCAATGCTGAAACTCCTGCTGTGCCTGTTTGGCAGATAAATAAAGAATTTCAAGCTCTGGGGCAGACAGATCAGCAATAAATTCTTATTAAGAAATGTCTGTGAGATCTGCCAATGACTTCAAGTACTTCAGGGCAGGGACCACGGCCTTTCATGTGTTTATAAAGCATGCAACTCAACAGAGCCCTGGTCCGGAACAGGGCAGGCACACGTTACCGCAGTACAGGTAAGAACCGCACAACAGTTCTGTGGGCATACAGGTGCAACAGAGGAATGGTACGAGTTCAACAGTGTGGCCCTTAAACAGGTTTCAGTGCTAAATGGTCTATCTGTTCTTCTCTCCCTTCTCCTACCAAACAAGGAAGCTCTCCCCAGACACACCAGAGGGGAGTTTACTGAAGTCTTGGAGGACAGCTGTGGGCTGAGTTCAGGTCTGGTTGTCACAAACTCCAGAGTGAGTCCAGTTCCTGCTTTGCCGCAAGCTTGGTTCTTAACCAAAGAGGAAAGATTTGGGTTGGGATTCTCTGAAAATGTCTAAATGATTTAAGAGCAAGATAAGCGACTGAAGCCTGGTGTGCTCCTAAGCCTCTTGCACTTAGAGCCGCATGCCTCTTCTCTTTGAACAGCATTCATAAAACTGAACTGAAAGCATTCAGCGTAGAAAGGTGTTGTGAGGTTGAATTTGACGACTTTTGCAAAGCACCGACATAAATACTGAATGTCACTCTCTGGTAGCAAGAGAGAGGGAGGTTACGTGAGGTGGAGGAACAAGGTTCTCTCACCACATTGCTTTCAGTCAGCCACCTATGCTTTTGCCATGCAAAGCTGAGGTAGAACTCCCCCTTCTGCTACCCCTCCCTATCATAATGGCATCCTGGCTTCTGCCAGCTTCCCTCTTTCAGAGTAAATAGGTTCAAATGTGAAAACTTCCCTTGGATGGGGTATTCATGGAACTGTTTTCGGTTGGGAAGGATTTGAGTCTAGAATGCTGCCACATACAAAAGGGAAAGCAGAGGGACACATTGCTGCTTAGAGCTTACATGGACAGCAAATTTATCCTGGCTTCAGGAGGTCCTGCTTTCTCTGCCCCCTCTCCATCATAATTAGACACATCAAAGAGCTGATCTGTCATCTGAAATGGCAAGAGGCCTAATATTTATATTAGAAGGAGTCAAGCCCCAAGCAAACAAAGATCAAGAACATGATGGTAAATGTGAGAGGGGAGATTGAAAGTCTGTCTGTAGACCCCAAGGAAGCTAAAGTGATGGAAATTGTACAAGCAAAGAAGAAAAGGCAATCAACCTTCCAATTAAAATCCCCAAGGATGAGAGTTTTGTCTGTGTTTGTATTAATCAAGCATAAGAAATCAGACAACTCAATGAGACAGGAGGAATTGTACTGAGAAGCAAAGGACAGGGAAAAGCTGGGGGTCACTGGGGGACGGGTGCACACAGGAAGAAAGAAAACAATGACTAAAAATTTAACTACAAGGTGCTTAAAGGAAATAAAAATTTCCCCAGGTGCCGGGAGTGTTCTAAAGGCAAGACTGGCTTTACTCACCCCTCGACCTAAGCAGCAGGCTTTCTTCAAAGCAGAGACCTACTCAAATATGCTTATGCAAAGAGGTTTTAAAGCTTTTATTGACACCACTTAGCAACTATGGCTTTCCTGAACCTCAGCTTGCCTAAGGTGAACATTGCGTAGGTTTAATTTCTTCCTCTGGTCAGGGATACTGTCCGTCAGCTCAGGGACATGCTGGGCATGAGCTCGGTGCAGCAGAGGGAAGGTTCTTCTTGCTCACCTCTGCAGCTTTGAATCAGGAATTCTGCAGCTGTCCTTACCTCTGGCACCCACAAGGAGCAGATTTCAGTCAAACCCATACTGATTAGCCTGAGGCAATAGATGGTGTCAGTGTCAGAGCCAGGATTAAAACTCCAGTGGTTTTTGGCTGCCAGTCTGATGCTGGATCACTAGACCACACCTCTCATTATAAAATAATTGTCTGATTTTCCCTTTGAAATCAAAGCTGTTTACAATTATATGGGAGAGAGCAAGAAAATGCAATCTGGGATGGTTCTCTTTAAAAGCATTTGCACCTTTTTATGTAAAATTTCAGCGTAAACCAGCCCTGTGCCTGCAGTTGTTAGGGGACTCCATTTAATCCTTTCTTTTCCCTTCAATTTGATGGTAGGATTGCTTGTTCCTTTTGGGGGAATTGAGAAGAACTCCTGTATTTTTGTCTCACTGAGAACTGCTGATTGCGATGAATATAAAATATTACACTTTGAACATAACATAGATGTCTACTGCTAAATGAGTAGCTGAAGACTTTGGCTATGGATATGTTACAAATTTCTGGGTGTTGCACAGGAGTAAGTTTTTTCTGAAATGATTCAAGACAAGCACATAACACCATGAAAAATAAGTTTGAGCATGTGTTTCTCCATGAAGTAGGTAGTTTTCTATTATCACTAATGAAACAGTAAAATTTTGAACAATTAAGCACTCATAAATAGTAAACTACTGAGCAGACTAACCTACTGAGTGCCTTGAACTTCCATAAAAATCCACAGAACTACTCCGGCATTTCAAGTTGTGCAAGTATCTAAATACTGACTGAATTAGGCCTGATTTAGTAACAGGATGGGACACCACCTTTGGAGGAATTTGACAGAGTTGCACTGAAACTTATTAATACTGAGTATGTCTCTGCTTTCCTATATGGAGTTTCAAGAGGGGTTTTTTATACGTTGAGCCTAAGCTATATAAGGCTAACATCAGTCGGAGTCTTTCCCTCGAGTTCAAGGGGCTTTGGACTGGATCCTGGGTACTTACAGAGCTGTAGACAAGTCTGCATTGTAGTCAGCCTTCATATTTAGATGGTAATGTATATTGCTCATGGTTATTATGAAAATGATTCCAATTAGAGATACCAGATGCCGTGATATGAGGTAAGCTAAGGAAGCCGTCTTTAGCTAAGAAAACATATCCAGACCTATCATTAACAAAAAATGGCTGAAACTGTTGATATTTAAGACTGCACATAAATATTAGTCACTAAAAGCTGTGCAATATGTTTTCCCTAATATTTTATAACTGAACCCAGCAACAATCAGAAGATGTAAAAATGGTGCTTTCAATATTGTCCTTCCTTCAAGTGGACTGTGTTTCTTAAATGTTTCATGGCATCTACTTTTTGTAGCTACATATTAGTTCATTAGCTACCTGTTTAAGCAGAAAATAAAACTAAAAAATACATCTTCTGTGCAATGCCTTTGAGTTAACACTGTTGTTAGAACTCTCCAGTTCTGTTCCCTATGGAAACGACTACAGCCATACATATGTAGGCTACATTTTCGTTATCAGTGACTACTGAGTCAGTGTACTCACTGACAGGGGGGAAGTCTGCCTAAGGAAGCCATGAGAAGAGGAAGGGTGAAAAGGAAGGGTAAATTTAACCCCAAATAGTCCAAGTCCTGTGTATTTCTTTTTCTTCTTATGCCCTATCTGCAGGAACAAACTTTTTTCCAGGTTCGAATACAGCTTGGGTGACACGTATATAGCCTCATCTTCCTGGGTGGCATATCACAAATGTGTTGACACCGATCATGATAACCACATTTTGTTTCAGTGTTAAGCATAATGATGTAACCTTAGATAGTGCTGTATTGTAATTACACAGTTGTGCCAGTTATTACATAGTTATAATACAGATCAGCTTCTTGATCAGATATGCCCAGGAGCTTCTTTTGCTTTACGCCTAATGTAGGAACAGAAAACTAGATCCCTAATTAACTTTGATTGAACCTTGATTAGATAAGGGAGTGGGGCCAGTAGGCACCAAGCGGGCGGGGAATTCAGCCCATATGTAGATATGTTAAGTGTGTAGGCACCATCCTGACTAGTCATAGGAAAGAGAAAGGAAACTCCCTTTTCAGGAATTGATACCTCCTGACAAGTACACAGGAATTAGCCCAGACTAGCCCTCAGAAATTCAAGAAACTTCTTACCTTCCTCGTCTAGCAATGCCCCCACCCTATTAAGATGAGATTCTCGAGCAATTCACCTTGGGAACAGATAGATTTCTATCATTCTCTCCTGCCATCACAGGAGGGAATTGCAGAGAGAGCTTTGTCTCAAACACAATTATTCCTCCTAAGTATTCACTTATTCCTTTTTTTTTCCTTCTAAAAGTGCTGAATTGTTCGTGCTAGACAAACAAAGTCCATTTGGCCTCTCTGAACAATTTCATTGAATACATGATTTAATAAACGGGTGAGTGAAGCCAGACCTGGTTAACTGTCTGGTGGACAGCTGAAACCTAAAAGCAACAAATGCATCTGAGTAGAACGCGCTCATAATTTTGCTCATGAGACAGGAGATGTGCAGATGCCATCTCACTTTTCCAAAGATGCACTGTTTTAGTCGACTTTTGCATCCAAATTTTAGTAGGTTTGGTAATGACACTGACAAAACCCAAAACTTCAGGTAGGATTATCTTTTTTTCGACAGTAGAGTTACACATTAAAACTCCAAATTTTTGGTGACTGTATACATTTTTATAGGAATCATTAATGGTATAATCTCAAGAGAAGCCTTAGGTTGTTTAGGATCTCTTAAAAACTAACTAATACTACTAATCTAATCTGCTTTGAACAAATAAATAAATAAAACTTTGGACACTCCTGAAAAGCTTTCTTCAACAACTGGGGCTGATTTTTCTCCATGCATTAAGCTGTCATATTAATTCCTAACCTGTTTTACAGAGTTCTCTTTGCCTAAACTCATTACTGCATGTGAAGACATTTAGGATCCTTGATCACAGAGCATTAGAAAAGTGCAAGTACTATCTAAGAGTGCTCTCAGCTGTCATGGCATTTTGTACTACCCTGAACATGGAAGGGAGCATACACCAGTGTTCTACAGACGCATGTACATCTGAGCCCTGTTTCAGCACAATAGGTAATTACTGTTAAGTGAATATCATACTGACTTCTGCAGGGGTACTAAGCATAGACTTACCATACTTTTTGGAAATATTTTAAGTTATCTTAAGTTATTCTGCAATATTCTGTTGTGCATAACAGCCAGCTTTTCAGTCCTTCAGATGTCAATATTACCCGGAGAAGAGTTTTTTCCTGTAGGGGCTGTGGACATAGTCCTCACTGAGAACTGTTTACGTGCTAACTATCAAGTTTCAAAGTTCTTTGATATATTAATTATCTGTGTGGTGTAGAAAAGCCTGGCAATATTTTTTATTAAAAACAGGGAAAACACATTAATTTCACTTTTTCAGAACTCAGAAATGGCCAGTGTTCCATTTTAGATACATGAGTGCATAGGTATGAACACACAAATACAGATATAAACGGAACACAGACAGCGTGCTGGCAAGAGAGAGCTTTTCAAAAGTGAATGGGTGGAATATATGGAACCTGTCTGCAGGTACAGCTGTGGTCAGTCCTATCAGCTTGCTGTGGTCTAGGTGAGGGAGTCTCAGCACTTCCAGAACTCTGACACCATCGGTGCTTCCTGGCATGCCTTCTCCCTTCCAGTACCTTCTTGAAGTAAAAGACGGATCACCCAAACCTGAAACTTTATCTCAAGCTTCATTCAAACTTCAAATCACCAGCTTTTCTGACTGAGCAAAATAACAAGCACATGCTTAGCTTTGGGCTGATGAGGAGCCTTCCTGATACTCGGATGTTTCAATTCAGGATATGCTTCCATGGTTTGCTGGATCAGGGGCAGTACAATTAGAATTGAGCCACCTTTAATTGATGATTTTCCTGGCTTTAGGGCAAAGGAGCTAATAGTGACGTAGTAGGAAAAGCATCCTGTAGACCTCTTAGGACTCTGCAATAAAAAGAATAAACAATCTGATGATACTGATTTGGTTTTTGCTGAGTAGCACCTTACGAGTGAGATAACCAGCTCAGCTCCAAGAGGAGAGCTTGGCTCCACTGTTGTCCCACTCCAGTCATTTTCATTTCACACAGAAAAAACAGCTTAGCAGTTTTGCCTGCTTTACAGCCAGCGACGTAGTGACAGAAAGCTCTAATAAATGGTAGAGAAAATGTGGCTGATCTGTGCTTCCAACATGTGAACCTCTGAAAAAAATTATGTTTCATTTAGCACTCTAAGGACAGACTGTGTGTAAAAGCACAATGCTGGCTTTTTCTCTTTTCCATGGGCTGGAATTCTTTTGCCAGGATTGGCATCTCTTTCTCCTTTAACAAATCATCACAATTTCGGCAAGCACTTCATTGGCTGCCAATGCTGTGCTACCAATAATTTACCAGAATTGAGAAACTTTTGTGCTTTCATTCTGCACAACTAAATTGTCTCCTGCATGCCCGGATTTGTTCCGTTCTGGATTACATACTAGAGGCTCAATCCTACCCTAATACTGGGCACTGTCTCTAGGCTTTTAAGAGTATGAGAGGTCCCAAGGTTTTAAAAGTTAAGATAGTGGATGAACTAGTGGGGACACTCTGCTGTGCATCTCGGAAAGGAATTAGAGACTTGCATGAACACTGTAAACTAGAAAACAAAAGCACTTATTCATAATTTATCAAATTTTTAAGGGGTACATAAAATTTTGTGATTTCTGATATGTCAGCTCCAAAAGCACCTTCCGCAGGATGCTTCACCAACAGGAATTAAAAATGGTTCCCATTTAAGCAGTTTGCAAAGTTAATATAAAACAAGATGTGATAGATGCAGGCAGCACCGCAGAGATACCTTCTCCTAGGAATGGTTTTGGGGGTGAATTGTATGTACAGAGAAGAGATGTTGCATAAAGCTGAAATGAATTTTCTCGCATTAGCCTTAGTGCTTAGATTCAAACTTGTATTAACCTGGGAAATAATATAAATGCCATTTGAAAGCCTATTCTTGTCACATTTCTGACCCACTTCAGACTCCTTTTGGTAATCTGGGAAGGGACCTTTGTTCCCATGGCAGCCCATAATTTCCTGACTGAAACAGTTCATCTGAGCTCTGAATGACACAGTCAGGCATTTGGATGCTTATCTTGCTTCCAAGTGTTCTGAGGTTCCTCATTTCTCACTTATTGCACAATGCCCCAATCTCACTGGGAAGGTGAGAACTGGATCAGAAAGAAATATAATTGCTTTTTTTTATTAGCTTATGATACACTCCCGCCCTTCTGTGTTGCCAGCTTACCCAGTTATTCACAAATGATGATATACATACAGTGAATTATATAATTATCAGCCTATAATTACAGCTATATAGATATATACATCCCCCTGGAGGAGAGCTGGGCTTGGCACATACCTGCCTGCACCTCTGGGTCTTTAGGGAATTCATGCCCATTTTAAGTAGAAGATTATTTATTTATCAAATGCTTGAGACATTTTATGAAAAATAAACCCAAAAGAATCCTTTGATTCTTTTTAATAATGTTCATAAAGTATGTAACTGAGCAAATCCAGGCATGTAAGAGCAAACTCTCCTGTGCAGAGTGAAAGCAGAGATGTTTCTCAATAGCAGTAAATTATCGGTAGCACGGCATTGGCAGTCAATGAAGGGTTTGCAGGAGCCATGCTGATTTGTTAAGGGAAGGGAAGATGCCAGTCTTGGCACAGCGATCAGAAGGCAAGACTGAGGAAGCAGAGCCAGCAATGTATTCCCAGAGACACCTTCTTTTTTGAAAGCTTTAGACAAGAATTAGTTTATCTTATGATGCTGCTTTAATGCTGTAACCATAGATAAACCCTATTGCCTTCCCACTATGTTTCAATGCCTCATTTTGTCATTGGGGCAGATAGTGATTCTCAGCTGATATAAATCAGCAAAGCTCCACTGATTTTTAACAAAGCTGTGCCAGCTTCTGCTAGCTGAGGGTCTGCCTAGATATTTCTCTAGTTGTAAAGCAAAGAATCCAGCAGGCAAAGCTGGTGTAAGTTGGATATTTTTTTTGGCTTGTTTTCCTTTGTTCTATCTTTCAAATGCTGCTCTCATTCATAGCTGCTTGGATGCTTTCAAGCCTGTGTGCAAGAGTTACGGGGCCTAATCTGGCTCCTACAATGCTGCAAATCTCGGATAGCTCTATTTAAATCAAAAGCATTACTCAGAGGTATTGCGCTGCTGTAAAAGCAGCGTACTTGCACACAGCAACTGATCTGTAAATCTCATAATATGCCCAGTATCTTTCCAAGAGTTTATTTTGCAAACAAACAAGCAAAAGAATCATCATGGCTGAACAGACTGATTTCAGCCCAAGAAAAACGGACTGAGCCCCTGCCAGAAATAAACTGTAGACACTTGCTAATTACAATTTGTGGCCAGCTTACAAAGTTCAGTAAAGGAGAGAACTACACCATTCAGATCCTCTTTCCCAGTTCGCTGACATCATTCACATCATTATGTTGTGATATGCCAGATGGGAAAATTTGAGGTGGGGATGAAGTGAAAAATCCCGGTTACACCTTTTCTCCAGGCTATCTGCCTCTCCATCATT
This sequence comes from Pterocles gutturalis, assembly GCF_000699245.1. Taxonomy (NCBI): domain Eukaryota; kingdom Metazoa; phylum Chordata; class Aves; order Pterocliformes; family Pteroclidae; genus Pterocles; species Pterocles gutturalis. The sequence continues at coordinate 364,312 of NW_010117941.1, forward strand.
TTACAACATCACAGGGAGTCTCAGACAGTTCGACTCTGCCGTCCCCAGCTGGTTTGGACCCAACAGATAAATGCTGAACCATTAAGAATCAATATGTGTTTCCACCACAGCGACAGGTTATGCTGCACATAGCTAACCTCCATTTAATTAGTTTATTTAAGCTCACTCCTATATTTTAATAGAGAGTGAAGGTAATAGTATAAACTCTGCAACTTCTGTTGCCTGGGAAAAAAAAAAAAATAAAAACAGCCCTGCATCAAATGCTTATTGAAACTGAAACATATGTATTAACATATGGCAGAATTTCACTTACTGTATGTTTTAGTGCAGAGCTGATGAGGAAGGCATCTGTGCTGAGAGCATCTGAATGAAGGCTCAGATAATGAGCAGAGCTCAAAAAAATACACTCTGAAAGGTTGGGATGTGTCAAAGTGCCCTGCAGTTGATTTGTGTCAGAGCTGAAAGAATATACGTAAGTCTCTATGCAGGTACATGGCTGTGCGTTGCTTTCTGCACTGGGACCCCTTTGAGTGTTTATCTGCTGCTTTGGGCGCCTGCTTTGGAAGTCCTGGACAAATTCTAAACCCCTGAGACAAATGGTTTGACACCAGAAATGCTGACACAACATCTACTTGGAGCTTAGGCAAGTGCTGTTACAGTGTTGCTGTTTAACAAAGAAGAGATTAATTGGAGAACTTCAACATCAAGCCCAAATCTAGATCCAGGTTTGAAATTCTTTTAAGGACAGGAGCTCTTTGGAGCTGGGATTTCGGTTTTACACTTTCTACAGACATTCAGACTGGTACAGCTGTGAGCATAATCTCTGTCTTCAAACAAGAGACGCTAAGAAACGAGAGCAAGCTTCCTCTGCTGAGATTCCCATCCCAGTCATACAAATTTACAAGGTTTATACAAAGCCAGGTTGTTTGGTTCTGAGCTGAACCCCTGAATACTCTGAATATTAACCATTTCTTTTGCACGTAGCAATGTAGTGTTTCAGTAAGCTGTATAAAGACTTTCAGAGGTTCTTGCTGCCAACTACTAATATTGCTAATGGGCACTACAAAGCCACATTGTTCTACACCTATTTACTGGAAGTAAGATATGAGGATACCAGGTGTAATTACTTTACTGCCTTAAGGATAGAAGTCTTTCTTTCTGATTTGACCACAGTAGAACATCTGCATCGCTAAACCACAGATTACCTGGCTCCTGGGAGATGCTTTCAAAGCATGCAATTGCTAGTGACCCAGAAGAAAGTTTACCACCTACTCACAAAGCCCTGTTTTGAAGTACTACACCTCTTGTAAAAGCAAGGAATCTTAAGCTTCTTCGGAGCATGGGCCACGTATTAAATGTGTGAACACCTTGTGCACCATTGTGCACAAGCTTTTGATATGAAACTACTTCAGGGATAATTCCTTTTCCAAAAATAAAAAAAAAGTTATTATTGCGGATAAAGAAAAGTATTTAATGCACATACATTGCTTTTCATGGAAGCTTGCATGGAAATAAAGAAAATAAGTTGGGACAACTCAAACTGTCTGTTTCCCAGAAACACCAAAAAGAGTGATGCAGAGAAGGCATCACTGTGTATGAACCAAAATTATGTTGACTGAGAAGGTTTGAAGCTGTTGTTATTTCCACTGTTAGCTGTATTGAGGAAACTTCTGGAGGTCTGAGCCCAGTCCCTGTGCTGTGGTCCTGCCATAAGAAGATTTCAGTTTGTGGCCTGGGACATTATTATTTTTCATATATTTATTGAACTCCACCCAAGTACGAGTTTCTCCTTCATAGGAAGGACAGGTTGTCTAATTTGGGGTAAAACAAATCAAATATACCAGGGATGTCTCAGTTTTGCAGGGTAACAACCAAGGCACAAATGCCCTGGCTGAAAGTGCAAACGTGATGAACTCCCTCGGTTGCTGAAGATGGCAATCCTCCTCCTCTTCCACTCAGTCTCTGTGCTGGAGGTTATCTCCCACAGAAGTGCAATAGGCAGGAGAGACTGCTTTAAGACAAAACCAGGGCAAGTAATTTCAGCTCTTTGAAGGTAGGTTTGTGCTAAAGACCCAGATTTTATGCTGAAGTGGCTGACGCTACTATTATTTGGGGGATAAGGGGTAGCCTTTGGCAGCAGACAACTGAGAGTTCTGTCATCTTCAGCCAACACAGGAGGGTTTTCCAGAGCCTGTCTGTTAGCACCTTGAACAGCCCCTGACTTAAATCCACCTTGATTGAGAAAAGAGCAAAATGGGTTATGTATGCACAGAACTGTACAAAAATGTATTTAAATGTCTGTTCAGGTATCATAATAACGCTGTGGATAGAGTCTCGGTGTTTTGTTCTAAGTGAGGCAGAAACGTTTGGCGCGGGCCTGGACACTGAACTCGGATCTCCTGGGTCCCAGCCCACCGTTTCAATCACAAGACTATTATTCTATCTGAGTATGGATTTGTCTATCCCCGATGTCTTTTCCATCATCTCTAAACTTGAGTGACTCCTATGACTAATGTGATTGTAAGTCATAAAACATTAAGTTATGACACAATCAAATCAAAGCCAAGAAATTCATAGTTAGGGTGTAGGCTACATTCTTAACTCAAAACCAGAAAAGCAGCATTACAGGGTAAACAAAAGGATGAAGTGTCAGCCTTCATTTTTCATTTTTGGGCTCTTATCAGTTTGTATCAATTTAAGCCTTTTCAAAATATGTAATTTCTTTGACTTATTTTTTTTTTTCCCTCTAGGAACTGAAAATTATTCTGCTTTGAGGTCTGGAACCTGCCATACACTAAACACTACTTAATTGGGACATGCTTAATGGGGATGGCCACTTTAATGGGACATCTCCTAGGGAACCTATTTATGTTAATGAGCCTGAATGACAATGACTGTTTCTTAAGTGGGGCAACAAAAGGAAAAAAACTCCACTTAACAGGGATGCACTCAGCTGTCACTGGTTTGTTAAGTGTTTAACCAGGTGTTAAATAGATCTAAAATTCTGAGCCTCCATCTTTTAATTCAAAAATTGAAACATTTACATCAGGATGAAAGGTAGTGTTATCATTCCTATAGTGGTGTTTAGTACAAAGAAAGGGCCAGGCTGTTTTCAACTATGCCAGAGATAGAGGTGTCTTCTCCAAAGAGCTTAAATAACCCTTTTCTCCAAGCGTGGAACTACCTGTAGATTGGATTTGTTCAGAGATTCATTGCAAAAGTAAGAAATAAAACCTATCTGTCCTAATTCCCAATCCTATATTTTACCCTCTCACTCCAAATCTTTCCACTTCTGTAGTTAGAATAATAAGATGGAAGCAAGAAAATAAAAATGGGAAAGTGTCTTAAATCTAAATGATCCTAAGATCCCTAGGAATAGATGTCTGAAGACTTCCAGGAGCCTCCAAAAGCCTGTAAGCCATTTTAAAGGTTATTCTCTTCCTGAAGATCTTTTGTGTTCTGTGGTTTCCTCTGAAAATATGTGTACACGTTCCAGGGGGGAACAGGAGACTGTTAAGAAGTTGTCTTAAAAACAAAAATCCCGTCTTAGATGACAGCTATATAAAATTGGGGACTCTCCCAGGCAAACCAAGACATCTGATTATGCCATTGTATCCTGTTTGGCAAAGGAGAGAGTGAAGGAAAGTGATAGACATGAGGGGCAGATGGAGTTTGCCTAATGTGTCTGTTCTTTTCTTCGCTGCCTTTTCAATTTAAGAATGTAGCAAAATAGCAGCTGCTCATAATTTCATGAATCAAGAAGTATGTAAATTTCAGCTACAAAATTTGTTGCATAGTTAGACACACACACACAAAAGGAGAAAAAAAATCAGAAAAAAGATCTTGCTTGCATCTACAACTTTCTTAATCTCGCATGCAAATTCCACTTTCAGGCCTGGTTCTCCTCTCATCTAGGAGAGAACCAAGAGTGGCTCAATCGATTTCCCTGTCATCACATAGGGCAAACGCTGTGGGATAATTGTGCTTTACGGATTCAGCTAGCCTCTGCTTGTTGCCCTGATGCTAGCATGGAAGGACGAGCTTGGCATGGAAGGCTCCTTCCACGCCCCTGAGCTACGACAGGGGCTTTATGCCGTACCCCTGCTTCTGGGCTGCAGGTGGAGGTGAGGAGGAAAGGGGTTGTTGCACGAACATCTCCTAGGAGCAGGAAAGCTAGAGCTGTGAACAGCTACCTGAGGATGCTGACAAGCACTACAAACTGAAATGGAAATCACGCTCCTCAGGTCTCAATCCCTAGCAGCCCCCGAATTAAAAGATGGAAAAAGTGATTTGAAATGGATCATCCAAATGTTTGAAACAGCGCTCAGGAGGAGTGGGGATCCGGGCCTCCACATACTATACAGCTGGTTCTAGTTTTCAGACAAGATTTACTAAACACATGTAAACCGTGCATATCTGTTTGAATACTTTTTGTGCAAATAACTTCCTCTGTGGTCAAGCTGTTCCATTCAGATCCAGGCTACAGATTTGTCTTTATACTCACCACTTTTTTACCCTTGGATTTCCACCAGTATCAGTTCACACTCGGAGTATGAAACTGTGAAGAAGGGAGCTGACTTTGGCAGCAGGAGTCAGGAGAATTTACAGTGCAAAACACCAAGCAAGCTCATGATAAAGGGTAGAAATCATCCCTGGCTTAGCTCCATCCAAGTCAGTGGGCCAGATCCTGAGCAGCTAAAAACAGACACAACACTACGTGTTTCATAGGAGCTGCAACCATTTCTACCATTTGGCCCAACAGCCTCTTATACAGATGCAATATTTTGCCAGTTCTGGTGGAGTTTCTTCTGATTTAAACCCCCCAGAGTGAGCAAGCAGAGCAATGGTCTTTCCTCACCAATTAAAACTGCCCCACAATTCTATCTGCTGAGTGGCATGAGTTCAAACTTTAAACACCAAGCAACAGCTGAAAGGGAATATAAAGTAGCAGGAGGGCAGAGTTTTATGATCGATGTTTTATTGGAATCATATAAAAAAGAAAAGCATTTCACATATTTCACGGAGGTATTTTATGTGCAAATTTAATATGAATCCTCCTCTTGTTAAACTCTTACGTGATCTATGTACTTCAGTATATAAAACACAGTATAGGACAACTACGAACAAGTTTATTAAAACAGCTCGGGCTCCTGTTGACATCACCAACCACACAAGTGCTTGCTCAGGGTTGGCGTGATCTTATCAGTCTTTCCTTATATTTCAGGTTACCTACTTGCTCATTTTCCCTATATATCTTTCACTGTTACAAGAATTCAACTCATGGGCAGATCTCTAAGATAAATCTGCTTGTCTGTTTTGGGAATATGGCTCTAGTTCTAATTTTGCAGACTTCGTTCAGGCAATACTCCCTTTGACTTCAGGGATTTTTGCCTGAGTAATCCTTTCAGAATTGGACTCTCCACGATTTTCATTTACTTAACAACTTGGCATTACATCTGTAAAATATTAGCCCAGTAATGTAAAATATCAAATTAGATTTATGCATTAATCTAATCTATATATGAAGCTTGATAGTCAGTTCTGTCACACTGCGTTATTGCAATTCCAGGCATTCTGCTACTTCACTTTTTTTCTGATGATGTAAGAGAAGTAAAAAGTGAGGTTTTTAGATCAAGTTTGGTAGCCCACATATGTGAAAAGAAATCTAAAATTTTAAACAGAATTTAAAATAAATTCTCACTTTCCAATAAAACAGGTAAATGTTTCTCTATCAATGACAAATGAAGGAGAGCACACACAAAAAAACTAATCTGAAATAATTAACAAAACAATAAGCTAGTAAATAGGAAAAAGCAGGTCAAAATAAATATCTGAACTGCAATGTATTCTCTCAAAATCCTTGAAGAAGACAAATAAGCAATTGTTTCTTTTCTGTGTGACAGTTGCCGTCTGAAAAGTAAAAAATTACTCTTTCATACATGTTCATAAGCTGCATTTATAAACACTTCACATAACTACATTATATTTGTTTCCTCCAGGTTGGCTGCCCTTGAACATTTTTCTCCTTCTTGGAGTTTTATTTTTTTTTTTATATAAGCCTTTCATGAAAGCAGGTCTTATGCATATGGCCCTGATTCAGCAGCGAGCCCCACGCAGCAGGGCATTTAAGAACATGTTCAACTGGAGTTTTGTACACGCTTTGGTACTTTTAAAAACTGGATACTTGGAGACAACCCACCAATACGTTATTCTTGCATCTTAAACCCATTTACTTCTCTTTATGAATGCTTTCAATTTGTTTTACTCTTGTTGGGCCAAATCCAGCTTGTTATTTACAGAAAGAATACAACAAGATTAATAGGCTATGGTCTGCACTAGCCTGAACCCCTGGAAATTCATAGTGATCCCATCAATTCCTTTATAATTTCTTTGGATTCGTATCAGGTTAAAGCCCCAATCCAGGATAATGCCAAGCAGATGCAAACAAGGGCTAGCACATAAATGTGGAGAATCATGGCCAGAATAAGACTGGATCTGTTTATTCCAAAGGAGAAGGTAATGTTTAGATATAAAAAAATTATATGGATTTTTTTTTCCCCTATTTGGTAATTCATCACCACCCAGACACCGAATAGGAAATGATGCAATGCCAAGGGGAAAAAATAAAAAATTGTATATGTTATTAAAGAAATACTGGATTGAAATGCTATCCCAAGCACTTTGGTTTGCTTGTGTGTGCCATGACAGGCACCTAGTACGCTCTTTCCAGAAAGGAGCCTCTCCACACTGAAATGTTTCCTGTGGGATGCAGCATCGGTTTTGCCAGTACATGGCAGCTGCAGTGAACTTACGGCTTCCTCGAAGGGTGTCTAGTACCCCTCTTCCTGCATTAATCCAGAATGACTGTTTCTCCTACCCTAGCATTGAAACGCAACAACCCCAAACACAGTTGTGTTTGCAGAAAATCACAGTTGTGCTAAACCAGCCCCAGTTGCGTTTCTAAGAAAAGATATGCTTCCCAAAACGAAACCTCACACTCGTTACTGGAAGAAAAACCACCTCAAACACCCTAAACATCACAAATCACAACAAAGCCCGCTTCCCAACTGCGCCCATAGCTCCAGCAAGCGCTGCAGCCCGGCGCTCAGGGCTGGGTTTTGCCGCGGTGCAGGAGGCAGGGTCGGTGTGTCTCAGTATCTCCCCATCTCCGCACACACCTGTCTCTCCGTCCCCGCACACCCAGCTGCCTCTCCTCTCCCGTCCCTGCGTGTTCCAACAGGGCCCAGGGGTGCGGACGCCTCTCCCCTTGGCACCCGCGTGCCGGAGCCGGCGGTGGGGGCTGAGCTGCCCCAGGGATGGCCAGAACCCACGGGGGACCCACCACGAGGGCTGTGACCACCGTAGGGTGGTGACAGGCTGGGACAAGGGGACAGAAAAGCCCAGCTGGAGGAAGGGAGCAGAGGGATGTTCCTTTCTTCTGACAGCCAAGAAGTGTTTGTGATTGGAAAGTGAAAGAAAAACCTTTTTTTCACTTTTCTTTTCCAAGATAGTGTCAGCTTTGCCCTCACCGACTTTACAGGCCCTGTCTGGAGGCGAATGAAGAGGAAACTGGCAGGCGAGGGAGCAGCCTCTGGGCTGCTTTATTTCTGTATTTCCCTCCATCTCCTCCTTGCAGTTTCCCTGTTCTGCAACCCACGAGATGCAAGTGTCTGACAGTCACCACAAGATTTTTATCTCTCGGTGACCACAAGTATTTTACAGAACGGAGAAACTGAGGGAAGATTCAGCGAGTTGTTTCATGTCACGAAGAGCCCCGTGAAGCCGCTGAACACAGCTCCCGGCCCCAGCGACAGTCACTAAACCAGCTCTCCTGCCACAGGGGGAGCGGCACAAACAAAGCAGGACATAATCACCCCAGCTGAGGTTCAGGAAACAAAAAGGGATTAAAACTAATAATGCTGGTTCCAGCTTCTTATTCTTAAGTAATATGTGAAATGCTGGACCTGGAGATTCTGCAGAAACTGGGATGGAGTTAGTGGAGGGGAAAGCACAGCCAAAATGGATCCCCAACCGAGCAGGGGGGAGAGATGGGGAGAGCAAGAACCTGAAGCGAGAAAGTGGCTGCATGAAGTGGGGGAGGACATTCACGATAGGAAGAGTTAAATACCACAAAAAAGGATGTGCAAAAACACAAACCAAAACCCTACAGAAACCAGTAAGAGGTAAAAAATCAGTGAAACGTTCCAAGTGAGAAAAAAGTGGGAATTTTGCCTGGGAACATAACCTATTAACTTGTCTCCTAACCCCTCGAAGGACAGAGAAGATAAATGCCCAAATCAACAGAACAGCACAAGGCGGAGAGAAGAGTGCTGGAGGGAGCGTGAGCGCTGCCCAGCACAGAAAGGGCTCCGCACACCTCCTGTCCAGCAAAACGTGAGCTCTGACACCATCCTGCACACGGGACAAAGGACAACAAGGCAAGGACAGTGGTTACAAATTAAAACTGCTACGAACCATATACTTACATAAATTGGGTACGGAACTGTTACTCACTGCCAGCTACAGGGAGTGGATGATCTGATGGGTCCTTTTCTTCTCTAATTCTCTTGATTGCCTATGGGTGTTGTTATTACTTATGTTGGCCAAAACATGACCATGCATCTGGATAGAATATACCGAAAGAAAAGCAGCTATTTGACAGCAATGTTGCAAACATATTTAGTCTGGGAAGACTGACTCAATTCATTAGGCACACTGATATATTTGTTCTTTTAGGGTCTTCAATGACTCCTACTGTACACGGCAGAGAATGCTGCTATAATGTCATCACATGTTTTTGTTGGTATGGGTTAATCCACAAATCCTCAAAGAAGATCTGTTGTGGGTTATGCTGGATACTTATAAATGTCTTCAGAGTTAAACAGCAAGTAACCACACCACCCAAATTTACTTTGCTTTTAATTGTGGCTGTTTTCCCTGCCCTCTCTGAGAATTGCTTTCTTCTCTTCCACCTACCAGTGTGTATCTGTGGCTACGCAGTTCTTGTGGGATTTCATGCTTAGATCATGTACACCACCATCTACACAATTTGTGCTAAAACTTCCACAAATTACCCAAGAATGTGGGAATGACCATGCTGGTTCAGAACAAGGGTCCTTCCCGCTGGGTCACCAGTGACCACAGGCAGACACCCAGGGAGGAGGGGGGCAGGCACATGGGATATGTCTTCCTGGTGCTCTCCCAGCTTCCAACCATTTTCTGGTCAGGGGCTTTCCTGAGCTTGGACACATCACTATGTCCACATCACTGGCCAAATCCTCTGGCAATTTATAGGCTGCAAGACCTCTGGCTACTACAATAGATATAAATCAAGCAGAATTGGAGTCATTGACAATAATTGAGAAAAAAAAATCGGTGATTTGGAAGACATATAGGAGTTTTGATCTTAATTTGGGGTAAATCTCCCAGCAACATAAATTACTTGTCTGTTTGGCTGTCCCTATCCTCTGCCATCCCTACAGAGTCTCACCATGCAGTGGCACAGGATAATAAGGATGGATGGAGCACAGCTCACTTTCCCCTCAAATCCAGTTTAAGAGCGAACAGAATGACACCTTCACAGTGGAGAGGGATGGGATTTTGGAGTGAGGCACTCCTTTTCCGTGGGCACAGACACATGGAGCCAGGCAGCTGGGGACAAGAAGCAGTGGAAGAAAATGCAGAGATGAGAACCATGAAAGTGAGGGGATGGGCTGGACAAGGAGCAGACAGGGACACAGATCAGGCTCTGGAGGAGCTCTTTTATGGGAACTGAGAGAAATTTGGGAGTTTAAGTGAAAAAGAGAAGAAAAACCAGGAATCCATGGAGAAGAGACTCAAAGTTGCAGCCTTGCTGGGAGAAGCAGCACCTCCTCTTTCAGTGTCCTGGCCAAGGCAATAAGCCAGATTCACTAAAGCAAATAGAAGTCCAAGTCCAATGATTAAAACCGGACTCATGGTCCAAAAAATCTTAATGAATGCAGACTGCTGCCCAGAGGAGCAGCTGTGACAAGGAATTGTTTCTGACAAGTTTGGGACCCTTGGAATAAAGGTCCATTTTCTTCAGTATTCTGGACAACGACATGTGAAGCATAACAAAACCAATTGCTGTTGATGGCCCAATGTGCAAATGTGTTCTTGAAATATCTGTATTAGTGGCATTTTATGACAGGGTGACATTAATAGGAAAGAAATTTTAATCAGATATTTGCCCAATTCCTAAAAGAGTGCCTGTATGACTATATCCGGGAGAAAATAAGAAAGAAAACTGTACAAGATACTTACAAGTATTTTGGATGTAGCAAGCATTACTGAAGTACTATTAGTTACTGCCATCATTGTAGATTTAAACTTCAAATACACTGTACTCACTTTTTCAGTACTCTATCAGTGCATGTTGAAAGAAGTTAGCATTTACACAGATCAAATCTAACCTTAAGAACAACCTCCTCAAATGAACAGACTAGACTGTTTTCTCAAAACAAAATAATCCAAGGAAACTTCGTTCTACTCGTCTTCTTGCCAGGGTGCACCAGATTTTCCAAGATCTTTCTTCCATCTTACATAGGTACATTTCGGCAAGAACACAAAGCAAATTATCGCTTGCTCCAAGAAGCTCTGTACCCTGCAGGATTTTTGCAGAATCCAGCCTGAAGAAATACAGCACTTTGAGAAAACAGAGCTGTCAAGCAAGATTTCGTTGGGCTTGCTGCCATGCAAAACGGCAAATAAGGGACTTGATCCTGCACGGAAGACAACAGGAGCTCTAGGTGCTCAGCATTTGTCTTCCAGCAGAGTTAAAGTTTCTCGGTACTTCCTAAAATCAGCTGTACTGTTTATTCTTGTTCAAAATCATACAGCTAAAAGCTTTGGTATCTAGCCACAGAGCTTTCATTTCAAATTGGCAATAATGTGACAAGATGTAACTCCTGCAAAAAAGACTACAATAATGTTAAAAAATATAATAAAATATTATTTATATCAGGATACATTTGTTACCCCATATGACAATCATTCATATTTCTTGACAGATATAAACCTCTGCTTAACACATTAGTATCATAAATATTACCAGATATAACACTGTAATGTAATACCTACCAAATGTATTTTAAAATATTACTCAATTTAAAACTTTGGATTTTAACCAGATGTGTTTCCAGAAAATGATTCAGGTCAGATGCTTTTTTCTTTTCCTTTCTCTGTGCGTGCGCGTTCAAAGTGGAGCATTACGATGTGATTTATTGTACTATGACTGTATGCCCCGAACCTAAAACAGCACCATGGTACTTCATCCTTGAGGCTCACACACCTGCAGACCAAACTAACAAGAGAAAACATCTACATGGCACGGCAGGAGTCTTTGAAATGTCTCTTTGCAGTTGCCTGGACACAGAACAGACTGGTAGAACAGGGAGGCAGCGGAGAAAGGCTGAAGACAGGAACTCCAGCCTCTTTCATCTAGAAAGGGGGGACCATGGAGAGATTAGAGGAAAGGATTTTGATTAGATCACTAGAATGTGAAATGATGCTTCCCAGGATTAAAATCCTATTTTAGAGCTACCAAACCGGTTACGTCGTGAGTCAGAATTTGGAGGCTCGCGCAGCTCCATCCCTGCCGACGGCTGTCGCTCCGCAGCACCCGACACCCTCTCGCTGGAGCCGGGGGGCTGGGGCTGGGAGCCCCACGCCTCCTCACCACCACCCCAGCCGTGACACGCAGCCACCGTCCCACCAGAGAGCCGCCCTCCCATGACGTGTAGCTTTTTGGAGGAAAAGGGGCTTCCTTCTCCAGAGGCATCGCTGGGTCCAGCCCCGCGACAGCAGTGCGTGCCGCAGCGCGGAGGCTCCTGGATTTCGACCTCGTTGAGCGTCCAGTCTAGCTCACCAGGTGGAGGCCCGACATTTTCATAACCGAATGCCATTAGTTTTATTCCCAGTACAGCCACCTAACAATTCAAAGGTCTATAGCTGTCGAGCTGATCATTACGTGGAACCCATTAACATAAAACCTGCCATCACAATTAGTATCTTTGTAAGCAGCAGCCTCAGCAAAAAGTGGTAATGGAGGCTGAAATAATGGTGCTCCGCCAAACGAGGACGGCGGCAGATTGGGAAATAATCTGTAGCAATTGCTCTGCCGCTGTCTCTGCCGTAACTTCTCCAAAGACAGAGCCATTTTCCAGCAGCCAACCCACTGCCTTGAGTGAGCACTAAACTCGCTTGATGATCAAATACAATTTGAGAAAAAATCCACAATCACTCACTTAACTCACCCAACGGAAGATATATTTGCCTTTTACAGATGAAGTGCAAAACAGTGAAAGTAGCTGTGTTTGGAAAAACACAGTCCAGCTGATTGATCTCAAAGGGGACAGGTACAGAGCGCGGTTTTGCCCATTTCCCAGTAAGGAAACCAGGAATGTTTTCTTGGGGGGTCACGCATTTGCAGACTGTTTGCGTCCAGTGGTTTGTTTTGTTAAGAGATGAGCCTGGCAAAATGTTCTGTGCTTTTCAGGAAGGGAACAAGGAAAATGTTCATATTTATAGCAACATTATTGTTTAGAACAAAATAAGTTATTTCATCCTTTCAATCGTCATTTCTATGGATATCCTGCACCAAGCTACGATCTGATTTTCCAACCTTCAAACGAGCCGTCCCCTCCGAGGCAGCGGTCAGTGGCACTGGCCCTGTGAGTAAGTGCCTGTCTACATTTAAATTAATCCCTTTTAAAGACATATTCGTACCGCCCCGGACACAGTGAATCAGGCTGCCTTCACGGCACTTTTTCATTGTTGTTTCCCCTCAACTCTCTCCACTTATCTAATTTTAGACCGCAGCCTCCCCGAGAGGGCTCACAACCCTCCCCGCGCCCCTCCTCTGCCCTTAACCCCCGCGCACC
>NW_010117942.1:0-11586 GCF_000699245.1 Pterocles gutturalis
CAATCCACCCGATCATCCAGATCGCACTTCCTCAGTTTAGCCGCGAGGATACTGTGGGAGACGGTGTCAAATGCTTTACTGAAATCGAGATAGACCACATCTACTGCTCTACCATCATCTATCCACCTGGTAATGTCCTCATAAAAGGCTATCAGGTTGGTCAAGCATGACTTCCCCTTGGTGAAGCCATGTTGACTGCCTCTAATGACCTTCTTATCCCTGATATGCCTAGAGACAGCGTCAAGAATAAGTTGTTCCATCACCTTTCCAGGGATGGAAGTGAGGCTGACCGGTCTATAGTTACCCAGGTCCTCCTTCTTGCCCTTTTTGAAGACTGGAGTGATATTCACTTTCCTCCAGTCCTCGGGCACCTCCCCCGTTTCCCACAATTTACCAAAGATGATGGAAAGTGGTCTAGCAATGACTTCCGCCATCTCCCTCAGCACCCGCGGGTGCGTCCCATCAGGACCCATGGATTTATGGGTGTCCAGATTACTTAACCGGTCCTTAACCCAGTCTTCATCTATCAGAGCAAACTCCTCCTTTGTCCTGACTTCCTCTGGGGCTTCAGGGGTACGGGGCTCCTCAGGGCAGCCCCTTTTCTCTCAAAGACAAACAATAAAACAGGTAGGCTGACGTAATATAAAGAGCAAAATATGCATTCTTATCAGAAGTGTATGAACAACCAAACAAAATATGAAGAACAGAGCTAAGAAATATCTTATCAGAGAGAACCGTTGTAGAAATATAAACTTGATTGCAAGAAAGCAAACCCTTTGTAGGCTACATTTTTAAAATGTGAAACACAGCCCAACATGAGGTTCTTCAGCATTTTTTTAAAGATGACAAGGAAGTAAAATGAGACAGACAGAAAGAATAAGCTGTGACTCTGTCTGAAAGGATCTACACTGCTGTTTGCTTAGTTGGAGGACCAGAACATTTCATTACCTAATTCTCTATTGTTTGTTTTCCTGAGATTACATATTTCAGAAGACAAATAGTCCTGAGACCTGCAGGATTCAGATGTGTTCAGCATTAGATGGACATGGAGTAGAGATAATGCTGCTGCCCACTGCAAGATTTTTCTGAGAGACTTATGTTGTAACTCTCAATACAATCTGCAGAGGTAAATGGAGGTGTACCACCCACCTGTTGAGAAACTCTGAACAATATGTATTAGCATGGTGACTACTGAGAAGGATTCCATTATGTTAACCTTTACTATTAACATTTCATTGTTTATCTTGATTAACATTTTACCATATTTAGATTTTCTGTTGTCTCCTCCTCACAGGTTTATACTACAGGTAACAAACGTAGTTTGGTATCATTTGAAGTATTTAAAATATGGTTGACCAAACCAAAAAACTACTGGGAGATGTTTTTGTTCTTAAATAGTGATTAAGCTGTATTTTGCTGAGGGGCTTATGTCTGTTTCTTGGTTTTCTAATGTCTGTATCTCTTTAATTAATCTGTTTACACTATTGCTAAGTGCTTAGTCTATGTTTGTGACATTTATACTAAAATTAACGTTCCTTCATAATCATTTCAATAACTGACATAGACAAACTGCCTTAAGTTTTCCTGCCAACAATAGGGTGCATGACTCCTCAGCCCTCAAGGTAAGAAAGAAGTAAAGAATGTTGTGACTAATGGAATTTAATAGATTTAGATCTGACCTCAGTCCTTGTCTTCTCTGTCACCTTGTCTTCTCCTGAGTCCTCATGTCAGAGATGCTGCTCCTTGTTACGTCTGTCACAGTGGGCTCCTTGGTCCCTTCATAGCAGCTCTCACTGAAAGGACATGCTAGCGAAAGTGTTGAGGAAAATTTCGTCTTTATGTTGCACAGTTCAGTGATTTAGTAGGTTCAGCAATGTGACATACTGACTCAGCTCTGCCACTGATGTTAGGAGTCTCTGACTACTTGGTGATTATGTGTGGATTGGTTGAAAAGGTTATGCTACATAAGAGGAAAACGAGGATAGTCAAGTACAGGAGAACTACCTACAGTGAAGTGGTGTGAAAATCCCAAACAACCTCAGTGTATTTCAATAAACTTTTTCATCAAGTTGCATACAGTGATGCATCTAGAAAAACCTCCTTTCAGATACTAAACCCTTTAGAATACATCAAATAATGTGTCTAGACAGTGTTAAATAATGGGGGTTATTGTCTTCTCATCTCTGACAAGCAAAAACTGAGAAGAAAAACATGTCACCCATTGCTGCAGATTCTTTCAGCTGTAAGCAAAAACTATTTAGGCTAATCATTTTGCAGTTTGCTAATCATAACTGCAAGTTATGCAGTTAAAACCCTTGGAAACAAAACAATTTTATTTTATGACTATGGGACCCTCTTCAAGGATTGAAGGCTGCTAAGCTGGGATGAGATCCACCTGGCTAAGCTGGGCAAAAGCATCTTTGCCAACTGGCTTGCCAGCCTGGTGAGGAGAGTTTTAAATGAGAAATAACAGTGAAGGGAGATTACAACCAGGTGGGCAAGCAAAGGGTTCAGAGTGATGCAGACAAGACAGACTTCATAATGAACAAAACAGAGCAGGAAAATGCCCCTCCCAAGTGTGCTCACACAAATAAGGGCGAGCCGAGAGCACAGCACTATGGGAGAAGCTTTTACATTTTTTCTGGGGAACCAACATGAGTGGGTATCCCCCTCAGGTACCTGTGCACTAATGCATGCAGCATAAGGAGAAAAAGGAGGAATCAGAGGTCTCAGTTCAGTTGCTGGGCTGTGATCTCATTAACAACATATGCGTGGGGGTGTAGCTGACACAACTGGAGTGCTGCAATGGATGGGTACAGGTTCTTTAAGAAGGACATGCTGGGAGAGGGAGGAGGGAGGGGGAGTTTCCCTTTATGTGAGAGAGAAGTGGGAATGCAATGCGCTGTTACCTAGGAACAGGAAAGGAGCCAAATAAACAACTCCCAAGCTGGCAGCTGCAAAGTTTTCTGATCAGTCAAAATACTTCCACCTTGCAGTGACCAGACAGATTAAAAGGGTAAGATGGGGAGGCAAAAGGAGCATATCTGGAAGGTCAGTTGCTGCCTTAGTTTTCTCACTTCCTTTAGCAGAGGGATCACATTGCTCCAGAGACAGCTCTGTGATCTACAACAGGAAATTTCTCCATGTAACTCATGTCAGTTTGTCAACAAAAAGGTAAGTGTGGTATTTTTGATTTTGGGATTAGAACAGAGCAGAGAGGATAGAGGTTTTACTCTTTAATTTTTTGGTGAATAAATCACAAAAAAAATCAAAACATCATGCTTGTCACACAACAAATTAAACTGGTCATAGAAAACATGTTATCCGTACCTATACAAGTTCTTTTTCAATGTCACACAGATAAATGGCATAAGTGAAGGACAATATTTAGAAATATCCTTTAGATCTTAAAAGAAAGAAGATTACTGTGGTGGGTTGACTTTGGTGGCCTGGCAGACCCCAACCAACCTCTCTCCCACTCCCCCTCCTCAACAGGACAAAGGGAGAAAATAAGATGGAAAACCTCATGGGTCAAGATAAAGACAGGGACATCACCGAACAATTACCATTATAGACAAAACAGACTCAACTAGGGGAAAGATAATTTAAGTTATTGACAATTAAAATAGATTTGGATACTGAGAAACAAAATCTAAAATACCTCCCCCACACAGACTTTTTCCCAGGCTCAACTTCACTCCTTTGACATCTTCTCTACCTCCTCCTTGTCCCTGAGTGGTCCAGGTGGGATGGGGAATGAGGAGTTATGGCCAGTCCACAACTTTTTTGAAAGGGTATTTTTCACTTTCTTAAATCTGTTTTCCCCGAGGTGCCACCATCTTGGCCAACGGGCCCAGCCGTGCCCTGCAGTGGTCGGTTGGAGCCGTCTGGAATTGGCTGTGTCCAGCATTGGGCAGCCCCAGCCTCTCCTCACAGAGGCCACCCCGCAGCCTTCCCGTGGCTAGTGCCTGGGCATGGACACTCAACACAATAACACAATATAACTAGGATAAAATGTGAGAGAAGTATTTTCTTATTATTATGAAATCATACACACTAGTATGCTTTTGATATGCTATTATATACTTTGAAAAATATGCTTGTACTCACATGAGATCTATGTGATGATCACAAACTGGTCACTAAGGGCCAAGACCTCCAAAATCAGGGGTGAATCCCACAATGGTTACATTCTTCTCAAGTCGGTTGTGTACATTTAATAATCAAACCACTGTGCAGTCTCTCTGTGCCACTTAAAATAAAAGGTGTTTAAAACTTTATAGCAAAGGTAATAGCAAAATATTGGAAAGTACGTGATCTGCAGTCAGAATACATTCTCTGTGTGGGCTTCAACTCACGTTAGTCTCTGGAGATGCATATGATCACCAGCAAGTTGAAGGTTGCAGGGGTTTTAATTGCTTGTTGTCAGTGCATAGAACTTGTATTTCAGACTGTGAATTTTAAGTTCTCCATCCTTACTTTTTTTTCTAATTATGTGCATATGCACAAGAAAGGACACAGTCAAACTGACTTTAGAAGTTGCAGTAATAATATAGTCTATATCTCAAACTACATATCATAAATTTATTTGTGTTCTATTTTTTTTTCTGCATATAAGTGCAGAAAGAGGATCCAGCCTGTTGTCTTACAGTTTCAGCTCAAATCTCTCTTGGCATGCTTCAGGTGAACTGGTATGTCTTTTCTTTCTCTAGTCTTCAAGAAACTTTTCTATGTACTGTAACACTGTTGGGAGCAAGTTCTATATCCCAGGTAGTGTACAGCCATAAGTAAATTTTGCCTTAATAATAATAAGAAACATCCTAAAATAATGAACATTTTAATTTTGAGATCTAAAACCAGGGAATTTTCCAACCGGCGTAGTGTATTGAAACACAAGGCAGCCATTCTAGTTGAATCATTAAAAACAACAAGTGGAAGCAATAATGAAAGCATGAAGTTTTCAGAGACAGATCACATTCCACAGATGTCTGAAAATAAATATCATTCTCTATGCTGCACCTATCTTTCCTGCAGTTGAAAGCTCAGAGCTACTGACTCCACATGGAAACAAGTTGGTCTTACAGTTGAAGAAGGTTTCCTAACGTCTGAGCCAAAAAAAAAAAAAACCAAAAAAAAAAAAACAGAGTTGAAATCCTGTACTCAGTAAAGTCAAATCACAACTCTGAAAGCTGTAGTTTGGAAACAATATTTCAAATACAGCAAACAGTATTTCAAATACAGCATCCAGAGTTTTTTATGCTAGTGCCTTCCATTCAAATAACACTGAAATGAACCATCCAGAGACATATAAATGACAAAGGTTCTTAAGATTTGGTTATATAAAAATTAAAATGAAGCTACCATGTTAATTATATAACTTCTAAATCATTTGGTTTGCTTTTAGCCTGTTAAACAAACCTAAAAAATAATGGAGACTTAAGTCAGGTGTAAGATTATGATTCAAAATTGTCTACTTATTTCTTGGGGGGCTTTGGTCAAATTCTTGTAAAATTACATTCCCAGCATGTTAATTCAGGTAAGTTACAAACAATAGAAAGCCAATAATAAAAAGAACTTCAATAAATTTGGCTAAATAAAGAAAACAAGGGTCATTATTTATTACATTTCTCAAAATTGAATGCCAAGTGCTGTTGACTTGTTTAAAAGCTCGTTGAGTTATGCAAGAAATATTCTTCCAAGAAACAGTTTGATAAATATTTTTTGAGAGAATCAGTGTTAGTGCACACCTGCTTCACCAAAACCAGAGAGTGTCTGTGGCATGAAGAAAAAAAACCCACACTGTAATTTGCTGGATCAAAGCCTAAATACTCTGTGGAACCCAAAGTGAAGATTTGTATTTATAAAGATTTTATTTTCAGCAAAAGCTGTTACTTCAGTTGTTTCACAGGTTCTGCTAGACCAAGGCACATTAGCTCTAAACAGTAGGCCTTTCCTATTTCAACTTGTTCTCAAAGATCAGCACATTAAGGGCAGAATACAAGCCTGCCATTGACAGGGTCATTTACAGTCTCTTTCATTCTTCCTTTTCTATTGCAAGCACAATGTTAAGAATAATGAAATTAATATCTTCAAAACCAATTTATAGGAAATCCCGTATTTCACTAATAATGATACTGGAATAATCTAAATTGTTGTCATTAAAACTCAGCCTATTACTCTAGATCAAAATGGAAACTTCACAAAGGAGACTTTCAGGACAGATGATGACTTTTTATACTTTTACTGTGGTGATACTCCAACAATCAGTATGATAGTTTTGCAGAAATAGTAGCACTTAAATTCAGATGGTAAAGCTGTTTTTTTCTGATTTGAATATATTCTTTCTCATTCTTGGAGAAAAGAAAGTAAAGTCTCTTTCTTTGCTGTATTCACAGCACATGTGAATACTAATGCATTTATAACACCCTGTCTAGAAGAAATACAAAACAGTCATAAGTTTTTCTTGATGTGTAAGAAATGATCCTCAGTTTATAAACAGGCTCCAAATTGCACAAACAAAATTGTTACAAGAACTTTAAGTAACATCAGTGTTGAAAAAGCTGTTTCAACACAAATAAAATAATTAAATATATTATTTGTGAATATCTGTATGTTCTATTAGATTATTTGACCTGTTTCCCTTAAAACCAGTCCTGCAATCAGGATGTTATTTGCTGATAGAAATTTTGAAAACTGGCATTAAAATGAAGTGCTGTCTTTCCAGTAGTTACGACAATAAAAAAAGAAGTATCAGTAAAATGCTCATGTGTTCCACTGTGCACTCAAGACTACCTGTTATTCAAGTGAAATTACAGTTTGATATTCCTTATGGAAAGGAGAATATATATTATTAGTAACTATCTCAGAAATGAGTTATAAATCCAGACCAATAGGTCCAGCTTTTTAAGTTAATTTTTTTTCTTAGTTGAAATAGCATGAATATTTATTGTTCGTTGCTCAACTATGGGTTTCTAAAGTACAGAGGATAAATGAAAACCTTGAGTGATACACATTGGAAGAGCAGTGCTTCAAGTATTTGAAACATT
Organism: Pterocles gutturalis; assembly: GCF_000699245.1. NCBI lineage: Eukaryota > Metazoa > Chordata > Aves > Pterocliformes > Pteroclidae > Pterocles > Pterocles gutturalis. Next base: position 7,047 of record NW_010117942.1, read on the forward strand.
TTTATTTCAGAGACTTTACTTCAGTGAAACAGTCAGTGGATGTAAATAAAAATTCATTAACTGTGAAGAACAGTGCATCTGATTTTACAACAGTGTGTATTCCTTGTGGAATATGGCTCATTGTGCATAGATAAATTGGTCAACATGCCAGAATGTTGCATTTTGTAAGAATATAGCTCAAAGGCAAGTCATCAACAGTACTGTTTGATTTGTTGCTTGCCTAGACATGGATTTAGAATCTATATGATTTAATATGTAAACTTAATATTCTTATTTGCCCTTTCTGTAACTTCTTGAGTTTTACCTAAAAAGCCTGCCTAATGGGTATAATTTTCCATTTGAATTTTCTCCTGACTAGAAATAATCAAGCTATTTTATTTAATTTCTTTGAGAAGTGAACCACTGTATACATTTGTCTTTATTGTTTGTTCTCTACTAAAAACTCCATTTTAATGATGCCTCATGAGAGTTTTCTTAAAAAAAATTATTAACCTGTCCCTACAACAAAGAGAATTTCATATATGTGCATTAACAGCTGTCATTATAAAACTATGGTTAACATCTAATGTATAATATATTTTTTATGTTTATATGTTATTCTTTTTTCTTTGATAACTGTGCCGAAAACTTACCCTCCTTACGGCTTTTTTCATCTGTTACCCACTTTTACTTTAGCAGTATGAATATATGTGTATTCTCTATATACACACATATAGCTTGCTTCCAATGTATATTTCTCTCTTGACAAGATATAATATAAATAATTTATAGACACAATCTATTGCAAGATAGAAATATGCTGATACAAAGTACAGAGAAACACCTTCTATTCAGGGAAAAACAATATAGTACCCAATGTTGTAATAAACTGCCTATATAGTTAGGAAAGATATTGTATTGATTTATTTTTCACTTGTGCATTGCAAGATTTCTGTAATTCAAGTCCTGATTATTATTTTTTATGTCATACCTTAAGATACCAGAGGAGGAAATTAATTTTTCCCACTCTTATTTTAGATGCGAGCTGTTCTTAAATGTGAGTAAAAGGGCTCTATTTAACGTGTAATAATCCACCATTCATGCTGAGCTAGCAATGAGAAACAGGATATCTCTTCAGATATCAGCCTGCTGGACAGCCTTCTCAAATGGGAAATAAAAAATCACCTCATCTCAAAATCACCTGCTTGAGATTGACCTCCACACGCTAAATCCCTCTGCAGGCAGATCTTAACGGCCATTTATCTCTGACATAGCCCTGGTGCTGACTTCCCCTGAGGGCAGAGAGAAACATTTAGCAATATAGGATGCTATTGCCTCAGTAATTAGCAATCCCCTAGGCAGACTGGTTCAGCTTTCTTCCTTAGAGACCCTGGGACATGGTGACCTGCCTCCCAGCCTCAGCACTTTCTACCCCTGGAGTATCTGAGTTGATGACTGCCTTCCAGGCTGATGCATATGTGCCTGAGACACAGTCCCTTGTGGGTGACTTGTCTACGATGCAGTTCTCATTAACATTCCTCACCTCATGAAAGACATCCCCTGGCAATTTTGGTTAATAGAATTTGTTATTAATAATTATGATTGAGTAATCAAAGTACTACATTTCGTCTGCGAAAGGACAGGTAAGAAAAATAACAACTGTGAAATCTGACAAGTCAAGTATTCTGAGAATATAAAAATACTAAAATTGGATAGCTAGACTGTGTTTAAAAATCCTAAGATGTTTAAAGAAGTTACTACCCTACACAAGTTTTACATATGTATATAAACAGTTGATTTTGGTGAAACTAGATTATTTCCTTGCAGATTTTAAAATGTATCAGATCTACCATCTCTGTAATGTTTTGTCAATTTGATTTAAATTATAACTCAGAAATGAAGGCAAACTAGTAATGGAATATTTTTTTTCAGTGTTCAACTGAAAAGAAATAAAGCAGACATGGAATGGAAGTTGCATTTTTGCAGCAGGCATAAAAAAACTTTTATAAAGAAACATCTTTGGAAAATAAAGTGTAAGCATTGAATTGCTAAATGGTGGAACTAAGGTCAAAGATAAATTAGAAAAGGACAGAGGTAATCCTAGAGAGAAAAGGACCATGTTCCACTTGTACCAATATTCTGCCTTGCAAGTGGATGTGCTGCAAAGGTAAAGCACTATTTATGCACTCCAGTCTTAAGTAGAAAGTAAAAATACAAACTAATTGCATGCTTGGATTCAGTTATGGAAGTTGCATAATATCACGTGGTGTGCTTTATTGCAGCTGACTGCCCTAACCCCAAAATAGTAAAAAAACTTAACCCATCTGCCATTTGTTTTCTTGCAGTGTGTTAATGAGAATCCAAATTCTGTCATCACCAAAGCAGCACCAGGTTTTCAGTGCATTTCTTTTGATTACACATAGCCTGATAGTCACAACATGTTTAGAAAGGGCAAAACCTGTTTTAAAATTCTTCTTTCTGGTCCAATGGTGCAGGGACTTGGCATTTATTACCAGTACAGTACCTTAAACACCAGTCCACTGAGTGTGATAGGCTGGAACTCTCCTGGTTGGATCATTTAAAAAAATACCTCCCATTCAGAAGAATAGAGATTTTACATGCTACAATTAGTTTTGCAAAGCATAAGAAGAGAGCATTGAACAGTCACTCATGAATGATGTTTCTCTGTCTCTCTGTTTGTCTCACTCTTGATTTTCAAAAGCACTCGTTTCATTGCCCTCAAGGTAATGACTGGATATCTTCTGCAGGTGTCTGTCTTTGAAAGGGAAGGTTATAAGTCCAACCAATTCCCTGCTATTCATAACTGTCTTGGCACTGCAGCTTGCCTTTTCAGGAGTCAAACTGTGCTGGAAGCACAAGTCCCTGCAACCATCAAGAGGAGTAGAATAGGGGAGTCTGCAGGAGAGAGGCCCTTTTAGAGTCCCTATATTATATAAAAACCTTGTGTTTCATTATTATTTTGCATGATATTTCACTCATTAAGAGTACATGTTTTTAAGGCTTGTTTTTTTAGACACAGAAATCCACAGCTTTCTAAAATGGGAACTCTTTACTGTGTTCCGGAACTAAGCTCTGTGTATTTCTTTTTCTTTTAATTTAAAAATTAAGCTGAAGTAGTGTTATTCAGAGCCTAGATCTCTCCTAGGCTTCTCAAGTTTATGAACTGTCAATAGAGCAATTAGAAATGCATATCTTTTCAGGAGATGAGTTTCAGGGTCCATTATAGCTTCTCTTCTGTTTGTGGTCTTCAGTCATGTTCCAAGCAGAAGATATTGTCACACCGAACAGACAAACAATCTAAATTGCAAGTTAGAAGTGCCTATAGAAAGATTAGAAGATCAGGAATAACTTCAGTTCCCATCATTACATCCTTTGTGGAAGCTCCAGAATACATATTTTAAGTGGTAGTCTCCTGTACAACTCCATACCAGCCAGCTGCAAACACTATTTATACATAAAAATATGCAGTATAAAATGTAATTAAAAATATAATATCCATCAGAGAAATACCAATTGAGTAAATTAAGATTGTTTGTACCAGCTTAATTTGGCTGTTGTGTGCAAATGCCTTATGATATAGTCCTAAATTGCAGAACGGCAAACCGATTTTTACAGAACTCCCCCTACATTCACTGCACAGAATATCTGCTCCTTCAATGAGCAAATAGTCAATATTTTGTTTTCTCCTCTTTGTTTGCTTAGAGGTTTCATAGCCCATTTACTGTGTGCTGTCCAAACCCTACTGACTGCAGACTTATGTTTTTGATTCCTGAGTTCATTGCATGTGCTTGTTTAATAAACTTTATTACATCTCTGGAACATTTCTAGGAAAATAAGGGACATTATCTGTTATAGAAAGTTTGATGTCAGTTGACATTAGACAGACCTAATCATGAATTCTTTCTTTCAGTTCCTGCAGCCCTATGCACTGTTACACACATTCCAGCCTCTGTCAGTGAAAGCTGTATGGATTCTAGAGAAAATATAAAGGAATTACTCATTCAAAGTCAATCCTGGCACAGGTTCAGCACATTCATGGAACAAATTGTTCAGGAATTTCACAAAAGAGGGTTGATGTGGACACCACAAAATATACTGGAACAAAACATGAAACTGCACAATGATCGTAACCAGGCACTATATAACTTTTGAGGACATCTTTCCTGTACAAAGAATGCACACTAAGACTGGATCTACATACACGTCCATTTCCCTACTATTTTAAAGAACAAACTGAAGAAAAAGGGTATGACATCATAATATATCACATATTTACTTTCTTCCACATGAGGACTGAAAATTTTAACTCTTAGGCTTCTGCTGCTTGAGGTAAATAGCATAACTCAGCGACAATAGCAGGTTATTGGCATTAGTGTGGGCCAATGCAGAAAGAAACAGAAATGTTTGACCCTTTTGCTAATAGCTGAAGAATGACAGGACACATATTTTTGGGCTCTGGAAAGAGAATCATAGAATCATAGAATGGTTTGGGTTGGAAAGGACTTTAAAGATCATCAAGTTCCAACCCCCCTGCCATGGG
>NW_010117942.1:11617-24944 GCF_000699245.1 Pterocles gutturalis
CCACTAGCCCCTCCACTAGACCAGGTTGCTCAAAGCCTCATCCAGCCTGGCCTTGAACACCTCCAGGGATGGGGCATCCACAGCTTCTCTGGGCAACCTGTTCCAGTGTCTCACCGACCTCACAGTGAAAAATTTCTTCCTAATGTCTAGTCTAAATTTACCCTCTTTCAGCTTATACCCATTACCCCTTGTCCTCTCACTACACTCCCTGATAAAGAGTGCCTCCCCACCTCTCCTGTAGCCCTCTTCAGGTACTGGAAGGCTGCTATTAGGTCTCCTCGGAGCCTTCTCTTCTCCAGGCTGAACAACCCCAGCTCTTTCAGCCTGTCCTCATAGGGAAGGTGCTCCAGCCCTCTGATTAATTTTGTGCTCTCCTCTGGACTCTCTCCAACAGGTCCATGTCTTTTTCATGTTGGGGGCCCCACATGACCTCAAGGAGACTACCTTGACAGCCTTCTGTTCATCTGGACTTCCTGTGTGAAAATATCTGCAACTAGTTCCAGTCTTGATTAGTTTGATGCAAAATCCAACTTCATGTCCTGCCTGTTCTAGTTCTGGTTGTCCATCCCCACAAAAAATCTCTACTCTGACATTATAGAAATGAAATAAATATGCAAAATCATTTATTTCAACTTTTGTTTGACAAAAACTTCAGTGAATTAAATCTTGGCATTAAAAATGGAAACATTTTGGGTTTAGCAAAACTGATTTATTCTGCTTACCTATTTCAAATCCCAGCTGGATGCATATTTGTCTGTGAGAATGCAAGCTTGTTGTATTATGTGGGAGCATGTGTAACCTTTGACAGCACAAATAAGAGGTTTATGTAGTCCTCTGAGAAGTCTGTCCCTGCTTAACACAAGTGAATGTCAGGAATTACAGCTTCACGTGTTTTCATTCAAGTTGGAATCATGCACTTGCATGTATTTGCAAGAATATCAGATATTAGTACAACACAGACACTGATGACCATTGAAAAATGAGGGTTCAAATAGTGACTTAATGCATCACATTTTCAAAACCTTGCTAGGTCTTCAGGGTAAAGCTGTAACTTTCATTTAAGGTGTGAGTAAAACCCAGTTTTTGACAGCTAATGATTACAGTACTTAACTATGATATGGGAAATGCAGGTCTAAAGGCAGATGTGAAACAAAGTAAGCAGGCATATGTAGATGCCCCAGATCTTGGATTAATACTCTATTTCTTTTGACTTTTTGTAGGGGGGGGGAAGAAAAAAGCAGTCTCGGGTTTCATTCAGCCTCCCTTCTGTCACTCTTCTACTACTCCCCTATACAGCTTCCTCCCCACACCTCCGAGCCAGCAATTCCCTGCCTGTTTGGCCATCCAGACTGTCTGCCCACTGCAGTACTTTCAAGTATCATTTCTTCTGTGAAGCCTACAAGCTGTAAAAATCCAGATAGCCATAGTACAAGGAGGTAAGAGCACCTGTAAGGAGGAACAGTAATTGTTTCTGGCACAGCACTAAACAGAAAATAGCAATGACTAATGCTGCCTTTTGTGAGCACAAGGAGGCTTACAGGACTGTCATTTTGAACACTTTCATCCTCTGACAGTGATGTATCACTAATGAAAGAGTCCCTACTGTGAGAGAACTTCTTTTGAGTGTGCTGCCAAAGGTCATTCCCCTTCAGCTAATGTGCCTGTGGATCTGCATCCATTGCTGGGGTTCTTAAGTTCCAAACCCACAGAGGGAACTTCTTCGTCTGTTTTAAACTGGTGTCTCAGTTCCATCATTAAAGAAACTTGTTCCTCATTCCCTGCCAGCTGCTGCCATCATTCAGCTAGACCTTTGCCCATGAGAAGCTACAGAAGAAGGGAAAGGAGCATGGTCAGACACAGACCTGATTGATTTTAAGTTGGAACATGCTGTTATCTACTAACTAAGTGGTCTGTTAAGGGTGATGTTGTGCTCTGTGGGACGGAAAACTATGATGAGAAAGACAAAGTAGCAGAAATTGGAGCAGCAGGAAAATAAATAGGTATTTCTCTCAAGACACACATATTGGCTTTCACTTGCTTAAAATCTTCCCATTGGTATCACAGGAGTATATACATTCACACATGCACATGTAACCTGTGTTTTCTAGTTTCAAGGATATAGAACAGTTCAAAGCCAAGTTACATAAACTAATCTTTTCCTTTTTTCTGCAAACTTATGCTTCAACAACAGTATTCAAAACCACACAAAGTTAATCAGTTGCTCCCTGTGTATTCCTTAGCCTGTGATTGTATTTCTTCAAATACTGTATAAGTAAAAACATGCTTGGAATGAGAAAAAATATGACTTGAAGAGTAAACCATGTGATTTAATTTGTAGCAAATGCATGTTTGATTACTGAGTAAGCAAATAGTACAAGTAAGATAAAGACCAGGTGAAGACATGTAATTTCATTTACAGAGAGTAAAAAGCTACCCATTGTAAAGTGACAGCGTTGTAAGTAAAAACTATCTGTTTCTTTGACATTTTGATTTGTACTGAAAGGTGGTGATACTATGCTGGTTTAGTCCTAAAGAAAAGACTCAGCATTCAGGTTTTAGAGAACATATCAGATCTTCTCTAAAATTCCTCATTCACTACTTTGAAGACAGAACAAACCTTTTAAATATTTGCAAGTAAGTTCAGCAGTTAATTCACTAATTATAACAAATTAAAAACTGAAAGAAACAAAACCCCCTGTGGTGTCTGTTTTTCCTGACTACTATTACCTATGAATTAATAAAATCTGTTGACTTTTCCAGAGTTCAAATTATTATCATTCTTTGCATAAACAACATTCCTGGAAAGTAGGTTACAACAAAGCTAGCTATTGACATTTATTGTATTTAATGTCTGTGAGCATAGAAAGTACGTTTAAAAATGGGAACATGGCTAAGTCTGAAGTGGTTACCTTTGTGTGGTTACAGAAAATTAATGTAATCAACTGACCTGGAGGTTTACCTTACATATAGATTACTCTTCATGTAGTTTGTATATAAAAACATTCTGGTGCTTTTAATGACGCAAAGGAAATTGGTCCCGTATGTTGAAAAGTTTTATTAGTGGACAACTAACAGAATAGTAGCTGCATTTTAAAGTGCTTGTGTCTACACATTAGTTTGGGAAGCATCTCGCTGGTACTGTATTTCTAAACAAAACCAGTGCTGGAGAAATAAAGCAGTAGTTGAGACAGCCTATATTATTCCATAAGGGAATAATACATTCCTTTAAAAATCAAATAAGAGTGCAGGAGAAGATACTGTAATGTCTGTGATGTTGTTATTCTGTGACACCATAACAAAGCAGATCTAAGGTCAAAGTCTTGATTGTACGTATCTTTCTTAAGAAGTTGGCACTTTCCTTAAACTTCAAGTCATTAATTTCCAAGGTTTAAAGATTCCTTTCCCAGTTATTGCAACCTGTATGGAACTGTTTTGACTTTAAGATATTAATTTCTGCTCTTATTCTCAACTCCATTTTGAAATTATTTTGCTTTGCTCTCTATTTTTGCCTGCAGTATTAAGTTCTGAAACTTAACTACAGCAATCAATACTTTAATAACTTCAGTAACGTCTGTGTGGGGCATTCCTCTGGGCTTGATCTAAGTATTGTGAACAGTTGAGCTGGGCATATAACCTATAGTGGAGGTTTCTCTTTAGTGCATTATGTTTTAGACTATGTAGTAGTTTATATGGTAACTGTCCAGTCTCATATAAGGAGCTTAGAAATTTAGCAGTGTTGTCGGCATAAAAGGCTGAAAAGTCCAAGATACGCAGCACTTCTTTAAGCATAAACTTTGAAGATGTCAGTATATTAGTATTTTCAGACTGTGGGAATTAATTTTGCTCAGCTGGCAGATCATGTATGGGTGCTTTATTTTGGAAGAAAGAACAATACCTCAGTTCTGCATTGTACAACCTAGAAGTAATACCTCTCTGCTAAGTAACCACCAACACCTACATTCAATTTTTTAACTAAAACTGTGAAAGCTTTTGAGGAATAAAGATCTGACTTTCATCTCTGCCATTGCTAGGAAATTACAAACAATTATAATGTGCAGAAGTATACCCAGAGTTTTACTGAAATGTCTATTTTGTGCAAATAATGGATTTGAGGAGCAATGAAACAAATGGCACGCAAGTGTGCATGTGCGCATAAATACATTTGTATCAGTCTGTAATTCTTAAAAATTAATTTTCCTTTGCATAAACCAAAAATTTTAAACAGATGAAATTTATATAGATAATGATACCAGCCAGTATCGTTAGTACTGACTATGTTCTACTTCATCATTATCAATTCAGAAAAAGAGAGATACATGAAAGCAAAGCTGAGAGAGTTTCATAGGTAGCAAACTTTTATTCTGAGAGCTTATTTTAGAAAATGATGTAGCACATTGTTCAAGGCTGATATCAATTAGCTTTTTAAAGAATCTTTGTTATGTGAAAATAGAAAGAGTAAATATAATGTAGTTAACAGGATCTGCATAACTTGAGAAACTTAAAAGAATTCTGAAGCATTTGCACAACTGAATTCTTCAACACAAAGATGGTGGGAAAATGGCCACACAAACAAGGAAGCAAGTAATTTACTGTTCAGAGTTTGTGTGACTTTTGCAATAGGCTGTAATAGTTTTTCTACATATGTGTTTCCTTGAAAATACCCAAAATTTTCGAGTAACTCTCTTACAAAATATCACTAGATATAAACCCTGTAGATGTTTCTGAGGCTACCAATAGATGGAAATCTACTGCAGATACGCAAATGACTGTGTTTATTATTCAATGTACAGGTCTATAAAATGTTGTACTGAATCTATAAAATATTTTTAAGCACATCCTTTGTTCACAGATGCATAATAAAAACAATAATAATAACAAAAATAATCTGTTTGGAAATGGTTACCTTTTTTATCACTCCTTAAAATGTGACGAATTCTTTATACTTCCAGAATACATATTTAAAATAAACATTTTTAGTTCTTGTAGTCTTAAAATTAGACCAGGTAGCTCTGTTTGGCTTGTGCCTTTATGTAAGTCATACTCTCCTTCTGCTCAACCTGCTGCTCTGCTCTTGTGAGCCAGCAGGCCATTCACACATGTGAACCATGCACACAGCAGACTTCAATAGCAAGCACTGGACAGCAGCTATTTTGAAGGAGAAGAGACTGGCTTCTGACAGTTTCTGTGACCTGTTAATGTTTTATTTAGCTTGTATTGCTAGGTAATTGTTTCCAGGTGAAGCAAGAAAAGTATTTTGAAAAATAAACAAGGAACAATTGCAGGTACTGAGGTGGAAAGCAAAGCTCTGTCTTTCTGACTGTTTTCCCCTTGTTTTGTATTTATCTTGTATCTTTATTGGAATAAAAGGAGCAGAGAGGGCAGTAGCTCTTGAGGAAGTGCAGACATCACCTGCTTTTTCAGAGTTTGTTTAAAGAGTGCAGCCAGCAGTGCTGGGAATGGTTTCAAAGGAAGCAGTCAGCTGGGAAAGGGCATGAGGTGAATATTACAGCTCTCTGCCATTATTTCTGTTCATCCTGGTTTTACCTACATGGAAATGAGAAAAAGGAGGTCTCCTAAACCTTGAGTGATCCCAAACAATTTCAGGCACGAGAAGGAGCAATTCAGCCATGCAGACATGATTTTTATTGATTTAACCACCTCAACAGGAAGAGCATGCTATAAAAATATTGATTTCTCAAGTACCTCTCATAATGCTATGGCATATACTAATACTATTTTGATTTCTAAATAATCTAATTCATTCTGCAATGTATCATTAGTTTTCACTTAGGACTCAGAATTTTGCATTCACTAAATATTTTAATTCAATCATATTATAGTGTATTACACTGTCAACCTGTGGTGAATCAAGCCAAAACTTATGATAGCCTGTTGTGATTTAACCCCAGTTGATAGTAAGCGTGACACAGCTGCTTGCTCACTCCTCTCATTGTGGGACTGGGGAGAGAATTGGAAGAGTAAAAGTGAGAAAACATGGGGGTTGAGATAAAGGCAGTTTAATAAGTAAAGCAAAAGCCACACATGCAAGCAAACCAAAACAAAGAATTCATCGACTCCTTCCCATCGGCAGACAGGTGTTCATCCACCTCCAGGAAAGACGATCTCCATCACATGTACTTGGGAAGACAAAACATTGTAACTCCAAATGTCGCCTCCTTCCTTCTTCTTCCTTCAGCTTTATATACTGAGCATGACATCATACAGTAAGAAATATCCATTTGGTCATCTGGGGTCAGCTGTCCCAGCTGTGTCCCCTCACAGCTTCTTTTGCACCCCCAGCCTACTTGCTGGTGGGGTGGTGTGACAAACAGGAAAGACCTTGACTCTGAGCACGTCTCAGCAATAGCTAAAACATCCCTGTGTTATCAACACTGTTTGCAGCACAAATCCAGAACATGGCCCCATACTAGCTACTACGAAGAAAATTAACTCTATCCCAGCCAAAACCAGCACAGAGCCAAAAATCTCAAAGCTCCTTCTCCTACACTTGCCTGAGAGACAAGATGGATTTTCTATTGCGTACATGCAAATGATCATGTATCTCTAGGGATGTGAATATCCTTCAGGCTTTTCCTGAAACTACCATGAGATATTGCCTTACCTTTCCCTTCTCATCTATAGCAAGGGCTGTTAAACACCTTAGCAACGTACTGAACCCAGACTACCAGGTATATCAGGATTTTTCTTCCCCCCAAAGAACAGTATGTGTCTTTGAAAAGGTGATTAGTAAACTTGGGGGATTGTTGGGCAACCTTCTGTTTGTCAGACATCTGTGGACTCATTCCACTTGTAATTTCACATGTAATTTAATTTTTGTATATTCTATAAAACACCTAAGGCCCAATCCATTTCCCTGCCTCTAAAAGGACCTCAGTGATTTATTTAGGAGCTAAATCCTTCCCTTGGAACTGTAAAGAATCATAAATATAATTCTAATCTGAACAAATATTCACTTTGTCATCTTGTGCAAGCCGAGGTGAAACTCACAAAATATATGTATAAATAACTGAATTATAATTCACTGAAAATTATATTTCTCAGTACTACTTTCCTCAAATTTCTACTGCACATAGATCTCTGGGCATGTCTGTATTAAAGAGTTATACCAATCTAACAAATCGTATTCAAGAACTGATCTAGATAAGTTGGTAGAAACCTTATAAGTAGGTTTAAGTGAAGTAATTTTAAATTTATGCAGAATTAAATAAATTTCATCAGCAGTTAAACTGCTCAGGTGAAACAAGTAAATTATCAGATTATACTGATCCATGGGTTAGTGCACCCACAGCAAGGGTTTGTATTGTTTTCATTTAATAAATATAAAATCTATTTAGTAAAGTTTAGAAATCCTTTGGTTAATGTCTGAGCTAGAGTTTGTTTATACATTATCCTTTAACGTGGGAGACACACAAAACAGGTCCTCAGTTCAGCTTCACATTTTCAATAAACCTCAAATTTTGCTACTGACTTTGCATTTTACTTTGCACTTTGTAGGGTCATACACATCTGTATGAAATTACTTTCTCCGGTACTTTTAATCTTACTTTGGACAAGTGCAAAGCAGGTCAAAGCACTGGAAAAACAGGCTGCTGGTATGTTGGAAACCTGAAGATAAAAAAGAAAGTGGTGACTTTGTTCTCTTTGTCACAGTAACAGAATGTTTGACCCTGGTATTTCGGGTTCTCATGGGATAAAAAGGTTCTGGGTGGCTTAAGTTTACAGTGAACAAACTTTAAATAATAGAAAATTAAGGAAAACTTCGTAATCTCTGAGGAATTAAGGGAAAATTTTGAAAAGTATTTACGTATTGAATATGTAAAGTATGAGTCCTTGACCTACTACCTTCAATAAATCACACATTTTGTTCTATTGGAAAGTACAAGTAGAGCTTCTGCTTTGAGCATAATTGAAAGTATTTTTCCTTTTAAAATAAAGTCTTAGTTAGATCCTATGAGCTAGCACCACATCCTCCAGAAAAAAAGTCTTATGCTTCAAGCAACTGAGGAGGAGGAAAATGAAATTTACTGCAAACTGCCCAAAGGCTTAAATTGACATACAAGAAGAATGATAGCACTTGGCCTTCCATTTTCCATCAAGAAAAGACAATGATTTTGTAAATCATCCAAGCTCTATTGAGAAGTGTTACCATATCACTGTCAAAATATGTTTTCCAGTCCTGGATGTGTCAAACATACAGGAAATTCTTAAGTAAGTAAAACAGCCCTTTTTCCCAGTTTTGTGGACTGGTTAGCGATGGAAAATCCTTGGACTCATATTTCCTCAAGAATAATTTTCCTTCATGTCACCACTAGATATGCCACCTGTCAGAGATTTATTTCAATTATCATAAAAAGCAAGTTCCACTCTTCTGGTAATCTGCCAAATATTTATTGGCTTCGTATACATGAAGTCCAAAGCCAGCATGTGAAACAGTTCCCTTTAGTCAATTCCAAAACTTACAGGAATGAAAGGCACAATAAAAGGCACCAAAACTAAATATATTTCTACATTAATTTGGTCAGATTTCAGACCATATGAACAGAATTGAGTGGCTAACCCCATGAATCTTATTGTGGGAACTGCTCTGAGATACAGGTCAAATTTCAGCCCAAGCCCTCTGTATTAGGAGTGTTCTCATTTTTTCAGTATGATCCCAAAGTCATATGAAGGATCATACTCTTCTCCTGTTAACTACCCTTTGATTCTGCATTAGCATGTATCAGAAGATAAATACCACAAGACTGAAGAAGCCTGGCAAACAGAGGAAAGGAGGAAGGTTTCTCCCAGTTTAAGAATAGCAACCCGTGAACACAGCTCTGATTTCCTGTATGCTGGTAATTTGTGATAGACCTTTTTCTATATGCCACAGGGTGACTGAGGCAAGTGCTCTTCAGAGGGCTGGTCAGAAAAGCTCAGTTTGAGTACTCTGTAATGCCTTTTGGACTTCATACCAACCTTTCTTGACTAGAGCATCAGCTCTGCAATATTATTTTCCTCTTTTGGCACAAGACAAAAGCTGCAATTTTTGCAGTTGATTTTCTTTTTTCATCATAATACTATTTAAAAATGTTATAGTAAAAAAAAATTATTAGCAAAAATATAAGAGAAATCCAGCAGACCTTATCATTCCTCTAATAACTCAGACCACCCCCTCAACAAAAAATTGTGGGAGGTAAAAATCTCTTTTTTAAAAGAGATTAGTATTAATCATTTAAACATTTTAAGTCTGTTTTTTATTTCAGCATCTGGCTTCAAAAGATACCACTGTCTGTCCTGTCTAGAGGCTATACTCTTTTTGTACTTATTTAATGTGTTTAATCTGCATTGAGATTAATATTATGCATACGTATCCTTAGGGTCTTTCATTGACTTCTTCCCTGACCAACTTTCTAAACTAGATTATTTTCTCCAGAAAGCTTTGATTTTTGATACTGGAGAACCTTGTCACAGCAGCTAATTGGTATATTAGTTGAACACAGTGAACTCTACAGGCTAGATTCCTCTTTAAGATGATAGAAGTTGGAAGCAGGAGGAAACAATTCATCAAGGCTGTATGCCAAAGTATTGATTGCTGGCTTCATACTATACAGTGATTGTACTATTGCGTTGAAACGAATCATGGAATTTTACAAAAATCAAATTCAGGTCTTTCATAAAGATATATTTCAATCATCAGAAAAGGACAACTTCTTGACTCTTTTGCTTCCCTTTTTGTTCAAAATAGCCTCTCATTCAATTTTGCTACTTGTAACTTTTGCATCTATAGCACAGAGCCAAGTCAGAAAAGGCTTTGAAACAGTTTGAGTGCAGAGTAAAATGTTACCATGAGCAACTGCTGAAGGTGTTGAACACGAATCCGCAGCATCCTAAAGGGCTTTGATAGAGTGGGGGGTTATCTGCCATGTTGGTTTCACCACAGAGCTGTGCTGAGAAGGAAGTAGGAAAGCATTGAGGATTGTACACAGTAGATGAGTTCCATTGTTTCCCATGGAGGGGGGGAGGGGAAGTGGTGTAGCCTTTGTGAATAACACAGTATGAGGACTTATTAGATCAGTAAGCAAATTTAATGTTTCTGTTCAAACTGTGGATGACACCAAAAACATATCCCTGCCTTTTTCCCAGGATGACACGTCTAAGGAGGAAGGAATAACACAAAAGGTATGGGTGAAGCTGTTAAATAATTTTCTTTACTGTTTCAAATTAATACATATTATGTATCAACATATACATAAAAATTAATTTAATGTTTGAGCTTTTTTATTATTATGTTATAATACACAAGAGACCTTTACCATGTCTTTTACAGATGGAATGGAAAGAACAGTTCTAGATCAGGAGCTAGATCCACTGAGTGCTTTAGATGCTTTAGTTCTTGATTTCACAAAATGTGATTCTTAATAGTATTATAAACACATGAGTCTTAATACCCCTTCATTAAAAGCAATTCTAGTCAAAGTTGCAGAAAGTAGCACTCTGAGCAGAAAGTAGACTTGCCTAGGCCATTAATGCTGCAGAAAAAAAAAAATCAGACATATTGAAATATAGAACTTAAAATATTTCATTAAAGAGAAGGATCTGATTTATCACCTACAAAAAAAAAAAAAAAAAAAAAGGAAGCAAAAGGAAGCAAGAATTACTCCTGAAACATAGCTGAAAGTACAGTTTTGTTTTTTTTTCTTTTTTCTTTTTTGCAGTAGCTCATGCAAGCTGTGAAAGATCTATTCACCCTGCAGAGATTTAGATTTCTGTGTCAGACCTCTAAGCTTTTGATTAAAAAAAAAAAAGAAAACTAAAAAGAAGGAAAAAAAGGATGGCCTCTGTATTTTGCACAGAACTCACTTTTGCAATTGTTTTCTCTTCTTGCACTGAGCACTAGATTAGAGGTCTCAAGTGGAGCCAGCTGGTCTGGGATCCTTTCTCTGTTGAGACGTAAGACCAATTCTGACCTGTTTTTTTCTCAGTAAGAGGCATGTGGTGTTGCAAGTGCAGAGAAGGAAAATTTACAGCAATTGGAGAACTGTAATAAGGACTCTGACGAAACAAAATGCCTTTTTATGGAAGCAATTGCTATTTCATGTTTTCACACGTGAAAAAGCCACCAGAAAATAGCCATAATTAAAAGCATTCATCTACTTGATGTTCAAAAGAAACGATGTTTAAATAAAAAAAAACCCTCAAGCAAGTAAAATATTTAAGGCTATATAGAGTTTTTAAAATATCGTTATTAAATGATTTAAATTTAGTTTTCTCTTGTTAAGAAAAGATATAATAAACTGTATAGACAAGTCATGCTTTGGATAACTTTCCAAGAACTGTTTATGATGGAGATACATTATTTTGTGTTTCAAGTCATCTTTGTAGGTTCCCACAAAATTCCCAGTCTCCCCTATTTTGCAACAAAAAGGAGTTGAATTGCTATTAAAATTCCAAAAATCTATTTGTTTGTTTGAGATAAATCAGTAGGCTCAGTGAAAAGCGAGAACAACAGATTTCCTTGGATGTGTCCCATCTAAAGACATTTGAATCCATATCTTTACCTCTGTTGACAAGAATTAGACATCTTTAGGTAGCAAAGAAGATTGACCTGTGTGGGAAGTGTTTTTTTTCTAGGCCACATGCTCAACATACATCATTTGAAATTACCTCCTTCCAAGCCATTTACTAACCAAGAATTATCCAAATAAATTATTTGGATAATAATTTTAAATACTGAATAAATTAGAGAAAAATCGTAGTCTTCTCATAGAGAATTCATGCATAGAAGAGAGTAAATTCATCAAACAAATTGCTAGCTATGAATTAGTTGCTTAGCTCAAGGCCTGAGTAATATTTAAGCTCTGTAACAAAAGTACTGAACAGTGCAGATGAAAAAAAATAAGTTTGCATCAGATAAATACTCAGTGTCTTTCTCACTTGAAGAGAGAAATAAGTTCTATTTCCTGAGTGCTTACAAACGAATACATTTGGGAAAGTCTAGTCATAGATTATTGAGGTCATCCAAACTGTATGCTGTTTCAATATTTTGTTCCCTCAAGATACTATATAATTTTTCTTGAATTAATCTTTAAGGTGGGTCTTTTCCTCAGTGTTCATCTTCCTTAATTTCTTTTCTGTCCCCTTATTCTGAACGATATGTGATCAGTGAAAAATAGTACCTGGAGTCGAAATCACTGACAAAGTTAAACGCTTTATGCACCTGAATTCAATCCTAACATCTCATTCTGCAGGCAGTATTAGTCTAGTTTGCTAGTCTGATCTTGTAACTTATTTTTATTATTGTAGAATAAACTTATTCTTTCTATGGTTTTGCTTTTTTTTTTTTTTTAATTATTTATGAGCTAGATTTAATGCAGTTTTTAGAAGAAGTATAATTTAAAGGTAGGAAGCCCTAAGAGTTGGGAGACAAAAGAACAACATCTCTTCTGTGGTAGGATAAATGGCTGGAAGCATATGTGCTCATAATGGTCCAAAACCAAAAATGAACAGTTGATGAAGTGTTCAATTAGGTCAAATAAAACTATTTTCATTTCTGA
The DNA here is from genome assembly GCF_000699245.1 of Pterocles gutturalis. Taxonomy (NCBI): domain Eukaryota; kingdom Metazoa; phylum Chordata; class Aves; order Pterocliformes; family Pteroclidae; genus Pterocles; species Pterocles gutturalis. Next base: position 24,172 of record NW_010117942.1, read on the forward strand.
CAAAGAGTAAAATGTTTTGTTATGTGCTTTCATAGTTCTGCCCGAAATTCAGTCTTGTTTGTTTTGCTTCTAATCAACACACACACACACACACACAAAAGTTATTTTTTCATGCCAGTGATTCCTACCTGCTAAAGTTCAAACACAAGCCCAACCACCAAACTCATGATATCTCTATGCTGGATCACCTCAGGTCTATCTGTCTCATCTTCCTGCAATTTGAAGAGCTGGAGACTATAGTAAAATACTGCTTAAAATGTTCTACAAAGCATCAGTCAGCTACAGTTGGATATATGAGCTTGGTTTCAGTGCTGGAACCGCCCAAGATGACATCAGACTAAAGAGCAACTAGTGACAGTTCAGAGTGAAAAACATTGGCATAAAAAGACAATGAATACTCACAGGTCTGAGTCCAGGAAGGGAAAGGCAAGAGAGGGGGAGGTAGCACAGGTTCTGGTGCATGAAGATGGAACAATGAACTGAAGTCAGTGAGGCACAAAGTACTGCCAGCTTTTAGAAGGGAGGCTTAGTAATGCAACAGGTGCAAACTGGAAGTTTAAAATACCATAAAGATCAAAAAAATATTAGATTTATTCTTGTATTGATTCCTACTCAGATCTACTTGCTGAGGCATACTTGCACATATAGTTTTGGTCAAATCCAAATTTCGATAAAGAATTTCAACTCCTCATTTTACGCAGACATTTTTTACCTCATTTCACAGTGTAATTACAAATATTTCTAACATATATTAAAATGCTATGTGCTTCTTT
>NW_010117942.1:24975-46544 GCF_000699245.1 Pterocles gutturalis
CTACTTCCCAGAGAACAGTGCACCTACTCAAATATGTTCAATCTTAACAATATGCCAACAGGATAGAGAATTTTATGTAGTTCTTTGTATTTTTTAATGTAGTAAAAGATTTAAGCATGTGATTTCAAGAGAAATAAATGAAGTAATATTCCAACCTTACTCAATTTATATTCCTATAGATATAATATGAGGACTACTTACATTTTCCATTATTTAGAAGTGCTGGAAAGCAGACTAACACTTATATCTGTAACATAGCTGACAGCAAGTTACAGTGGATCATTTCTAAATCACACAAATATCTGGTTTAAATCTTCACTTTAGGTTAGGCTTGACATCCTGATTATTTTTTTCTCACTAAGTCTAACCATATGCAGAATTTCCTTTGGCATCATTTGAGGCTAGTGTTCAGAATAAGAGGAAGGAAAGCATTTCAAGAACTCTTCTTGCCGTATTTGTCTATATTGGAAGAGAAAAGAAAGACTTGGCTTTATTGCTTGCAGTGTGATTTTGATACCATTTGAACTGCATGATTGAAAAGCTCCACTGAAGTAAAAAGAAGTGTTTCAGATAAGCAAGAGGAGAATTTGCACACTCACTATCTTCTTGTCTGCAGGCAACCCAACTCATATCTTCAATGCAGAAAACCTCCAGTTGTCACTGATAACAGGTATGTCCAAATCTAGAAGCATTGACCACATTCACAGATCTCTGCTTCAGTCCTCTCCAGGGAGAGGATTTGGTCTGTCTTTTACACTTTTTTTTTTATTATTATTTTTTTTTTTCCTCTGCAAGCCTTCTTGGAAATATTTGGTATCTGCAAATCAAAAAACCTTTTCCAGCTCTCTTGCTGATGCTGTGTGCATCGATTCAGAAATTTCTATAACAGGAAATGAAGAGTTATTCCTGCACTGGAGTTTAGCCATCATTTAGTTTGCAGACAATACTTTGATATTATTTTTACAGTCAAAGACAAGAAGCACAACTGGCCCTAAGGCCAGCTGGTCCTCACAAGCTCTTGTACACATGAAGAAGGAGTCATTAACACTTAGAAAAAAACTGTGGTTCCGTCTTGTCCATAATATTTACTGCAAAGGGTCTCTGGTGTGAATTGCCATCCAGAAAGTTTCTGTAGTTGTCTCCTCTAGTTAGCATGAGACTAAACTTTGCCAGGGAGCATGTGAGCAGGCTTGGACTTCTTTCCTAGCTCTGTTCCAACAGTAGTATGGATGTTGATTAAAGCTCCGCTTGTGCATAGGAATTACTGTTCTCTGAGTGCCAAGTACACAGATCTAGGCTCAACAGAACTGACTTAGACTTTATAATGATCAGTCCTGTAAACCTCAAAATTAGGTAGTAGCTGTAGGACTGAAAATTACCTGAATTCCCTGTGCTTTGTAGCAGAGAAGTAGGTTTCTATATTGACTTTTGGTTAGTCATGTATCAGTGTGGCAAATCCCACACACGCCAGCAAAAACCTGAGAAGATATCTCTGAGACTTTGTCTTTTGCAAGAATTTACTCTAACGTTTATATCTGAGGTTAAAGACAATTCCTACAGTTTTTGGTAGTCTTTGCTGTGCTGTAAGTTTTTCACTGTGTAATCAGGAATGTGAAATTTCCAGGTTTAGAGAGAACACAAAGGAAAGTGCAAGGTTAGCAAGACTAGCAGTTTGTTTTGCAAAAGAGTTCTGTTTCCATTTCCTGGATACTTTAGCTTCACTTAGAATAGAATCTGGACAAGACACACAACATCTGCATGCTTCTTTCCCTGCTGTGTATAATAAAGCAGGTATACACTTGAAATGTAAGTGTTCAGTTCTTTACTGCCTTGAGTTCATCAGAGTCACGTAGAAAATGGTACAGTGGTATTGCGCTATGAGGAACTAAATGCTAAATATTTTTTCCATCATCAATTTGCAAGGTTTTTTGGGTGTTTTTGGCTTTTTTTTTCCCCCAAATATGAAAAATACCATAGAGTATACTATATAACTGTTTTATTAAAAGGATGTTGTTTCACTTTTCATAGCTGCACAATTAAATAGTTTATGTGGTTTTTTTTCTATACAAATAGATAGAGTTATCATGGCATTCTCTTTATATAGAACTGAAAATATTACATATAATCAGTCTTTGTTGTTTTATGTACAACAATCTTGAAATTAATCTCCTCTTGAATACTTTGTTTCTCCTATAAAGAGCTTTAGGAGGAAGCTTTTCATATGCCTTTCAAAATTTGCTGAACAAAGTCGCAAGATAAAGCCAATTGTACTTCTGTTAAGTTTACATACCCTTGAGAAAATTCTCAAATATTAGATAAAGGGTTATTAATCCATTTCATTGTTTGCATTATGTGTTTCCCCATTTGTAACATGTCTACTTCATTGCACACAATAAAACAGCCTTAAGGAACTAGTAGGTCAGATCTTTCCAGTCTCACATCAAATCTTTATAAAAAGTAACAAGGAAGAATTACCTCAAATAATTTCTAAGTGCTAATGACTGGAAACTATAGTCTGAAATTTTGGTACTTTTGAGTAAACACAACAAGTTGATTTTTTTTTTCTATAAGTTGTAGTCTGACTTTAAATGTAGTCATACTTTTATAGTTGTTACTGATTTATTAATTCTCTGAATCCTTTAATAAGAATAAACATCAAGAATTCTAAAAGTGCTGCACAGAGTTTGAAATAAGGAATTGCTTTTAGGTGAAAGCTGTTTTGTTGCCAGTGGGTTCTTATCAGTTCAGGTATGAATTGAAAAAAAAAAAAAAAAAAAAAAAAGGGGAAAATATAAAAAAAAAAAAAAAAAAAAAAAAAAAAAGGAGGAAGCAGCAGAGTTCTGTAAGAGATGTGTGTGAACTTTCCAAAATCAAACTCATTTGTTAGCAGCTACATAATAAATATAAAAGAAAAGACTGGAAGAAATTAGGAATATTTTACCAAAAAAATGATACAAGGATTGTTTTTTAGAGAGAAAAAATTCTGGACACAATGTTTTAATACAGCTGTGGCTGCCTACTCCTGGAGAGATGCTAGAGGGAATGGCTATTTAACTTTGCATCAATGCATTGTGTATGAAAAAAGGACATAATCTGAAAAAAAAAAATAGAATGTCATAAGTTACCATCTTTTAAATTACTGTATTTTAGGGCCTCTTTTTCAAATAATATTCTTGCCCTTTTTTTCAAAATAATTATATATGAATAATCTAGATTCATCTAAAGTAGTGATATAAAAAGCAAAAATGAGATAAATCACTTCTACTTTATTTTCATGTCATATGATTTTCCTTATTAAGAAATGATTTATTTAAACAATGTAGAGAGCACCTGAAAATATCTTTGTTTCCAGCTAAAATATGTTTCTTGTTCTTTTATTAAGAATATGCAATTGTGTGAACAAATGTATATAAATATACATGGAAAAAATGGACTGAAATTCTCAAATCTGTGTGAAATCTTATGTCTTCTATAGATGCCTATATGTACACCACCAGCTTAAGAAAGATATTCTCAAATAAGAATGGGTTTCTAAAATGAAATACTTTTTTAAATTCAGATTTGACTTTGCACAAAGCAAGATTTGCAGCTTTATTTTCTCTCTTTTTATTAAACCTTGGAAATGTGTTTAAATTGTGAAAGCTAGATTTCTAGATTGCTATTACTTAAACAGCGTAGAAGCGAGAGATTTGACATAAAAATCTGTGAAGGACCAGTATTATTAAATCTAAAGATATAACAGCAAAATATAAAGTATTCTCTGCTCTCTCGTCTAATCTCAGTAAAAACTTTGGTTTCTTATAGAAAAAAATGTATCTTGAAGGGGGAAAAAAGTATTTACAGCAAACAAAGAGAAGTAAAATGCATAAAGTACAGTAGATGTGAGGACAAAGCCAATGACTTCTGGTTGTGGGTTTGTTTTTTGATTTGTTTTGTTTTTTAATCTGCTTGCTTGCTAGTCTGACAAAAATCTTAATGTTGTCTCACTCACAGTAGTTCATGACCAAATGAATCAACAGCCTTCTGGAGAAGTAGGTTACTGCTGGTTTGTCTTTCAGATTGTTCAGATCCCTGTTACTTTGTCTCAAAATGTGTCAATTCCTTGCCATATTTTCAGCAAGATATTTTCACTTTTCCAGTCAAAATAGTAATGTTTTGTAGTGATGTTCCCCAGGTCTCAGTCTTGGGGACAGTTCTGTTCACTATCTTTAACTGAGAGAGGGGAGATTTAGGTCGGATATTAGGCCGAAATTTTTCACTCAGAGGGTGGTGAGGCACGGAACAGGTTGCCCAGAGAAGTTGTGGATGCCCCATCACTGGAGGCATTCAAGACCAGGCTGGATGGGGCCCTGGGCAGCCTGCTCTAGTGGTTGGCAACCCTGCCACAGCAGGGGGTTGAAACTAGATGATCTTTGAGGTCCTTTTCAACCCAGGCCATTCTGTGATTCTATGATTCTATGATTCTACGATTCTATGATCAATGATCTGGACGAGGGGATTGAATACACCCTCAGTAAGTTTGCAGATGACACCAAGTTGGGCAGGAGTGTTGATATGCTTGAGGGTGGGAAGGCTCTACAGAGGGGTCCATACAGGCTGGATCCATAGGCTGAGGCAAATTGTGTGAGGTTCAACAAGGTTCAGTGTCGGGTCCTGTACTTGAATCACAACAAACGCATGCAACGCTACAAGCTTGGGGAAGAGTGGCTGGAAAACTGCCTGTCAGTAAAGGATCTGGGACAGTTGGTCAGCAGCCGGCAGTGTGCCCAGGTTGTCGAGAAGGCCGATAGCATCCTGGCTTGTCTCAGAAACTGTGTGGCCAGAAGCACTAAGGAAGTGGAAATGGCTCAACTTGCACCAGGAGAGCTTTAGATTGGATATTAGGAAAAATTTCTTCACTGAAAAGGTTTCCAAGCATTGGAACAGGCTGCCAAGGGAAGTGGTTGAGGGACCATCCCTGGAGGCGTTAAAAAGACATGTAGATGTGGTGCTTAGGGACATGATTTAGTGGTGGACTTTGCAGTGCTAGGTTAACAGTTGGACTTGATCTTAAAGGTCTTTTCCAACCTAAGCAATTCTATAATTCCATACTCCATGCAACTTTAAGTTCCATATGAGGAACAAGAGGACAATAAATCAAGCATATATGTTACATGCAAAATTCTGTTTACAGCTTAAAAATGCATCTATTACAGGTGGAGTCATGACTTTTCACATCAAATTGATAAACTAAATGATAACCATTCTAAATTTTTTATATGACACCTTTCTTTATATTTATCTGTTACATAAGTAAAATACTACATTGCATGTCTTGATTGACCTTCTGGTGAAGGACAGGTATAACTTGAGCTTATGCATCTTTTAGACAATGAGAGCTGAGCTACAACATGAGAATGTATCCAAGTGTCATACCCAATAGATTTTCTAATTTCTTTCAAAGCTTGCTTTCTCACAGTCAATGCAAACTTGAAACAATCTTATAGCTTCTGTCTCCAGTTTTGTCTATGCACCATTATTATTTCCTCTTCACCAGTGTTCTTTGTCTTTCTTCCTCTCTTTCAGATGGTTAACTCTTTTCTCATATCATTAGAAAACAAACAAAATGCTACTGCAGCTTAAGCAGATTTTAGGTAATCTTGACCCTTATATTAGTTCATTGCTCTTTAGGACACAGTTAACCAGATGAACGGTGGAGGAATGGTACTATTTTCCAAAGCACTCCATAGGAGTCTAATTCTTTACCTGAGGCATACACAATCCTGATTGACCTCAGTGGAAAGAGGATCAAATTAACACTAGAATGTCACACCTCTTTGATTTCTCAACCCTATACACCTTAAGACAACACAAATTTGCTATTGTTTCTAATAGAATTGATATCAGGACCTCAGTGAAAATTGTCTTTCTTCCACAAAATTACCACTGAGATGATAAAGCCAAGTTCCAACCCAGAGAGCACTTTTACATAGAGAGTCTACTCCATAAAGAGGGTTAAAACACTTGCAAATTCCTAATTATACAGTTTCATTTAAATCTGTACTTCATCATAAAAGTCTTAGACTGCAAATAACATTCTGTTTAACACAGCATTTACCAGAGAAATAATAGATGTATTCTAATTCTATTGTTATATTTCTCTTGGTTTTCTTGTGGAGGCATCAACTTAAATGATGAGATTCTTATCTTATGTTAGTCATGATTAATTGAAGACCAAATATTCTAGATTAACCAGCACCTCATTTATTTTGTAGTATTGCTTCACATTATGAAAGACAATGCTCCATCTATATCTTGGGAAGAAGATTTCCAAGGAAAGGCAAATTCACACACAAACACATGCAAACTTGAATAATGATGAAATAATATTGCAGATATGATTTATAATTGTTGTAAACACAATGATGTATTTGGAGTATCTCAGTAAAATTACAAATAAATAAGTAATTATAAAGTACTAATGTTTGTATTCCAAACCAAGTCCAAGAAAAATATCCCATATAGCTTTATGCCTACTTGCCTAAAAAGCTTTATCTGGTCTGCATTTTCAAACAGAAACAAATGTTGTTCACAAAACATGTTTACAGAAATTTTTCAAAACCTTTTAGGTTTCTATTTTTTTCAATATGACAATGAGAATTTAACAGAACCGTAAGTAAAAATGAAATTTAAAAAACCTCACTGTTGCTACTATTTCCTTCTTTCATTGACTTATGCTACTTTTCTTGGTTCTTTCTGACAATAAATTTTTTCCCTAGTATTAGCAATTCATTTTAATTGCCAATATAATTGATCTCTTTACCTGTAAATATTCTTTCTAGTTATCCACGAGTTTGAACACAATACCTTTCCAGAAAGTTCTTAGTCTCTCTTCCATGGTCCTAATCATACACTGACATTTTTGACAGCTGATCTTCACAACCTTTTGTAATTCCTGTTACACCTTCTCCTCTACATGTAATTCTACAATATTGGTCCCAAATGTAAAGTAAAAAAGTAAATAGTTTTCTGCAAGGACACTTGGTGGTCTTTTGTCCTTCTTGAATATGTCCCTATCTTACTAAACTCTACCACTTGCATAGCTGAAGGTCCTTTTTTTCTGTTTAGATGCCTGGAGGTAAAAAGTAAAATCCATTCCTATTCTGTATTCTTTTAAAATTTCTTTCCTTATCCAACTGTTAGAAGCAATTAATATGCCAAAGTAGTTGCAGCGTATACATTGTTGATATTTGTGGTTATTGATTCCTGCATAAAGCTTATTCAGTATGGTTTCAGTACTATACACTTGTGTGACACTTCCCAGCATTGCAATATCACAAGCAATTCCAATGATTTAAAGAGGCATTCTAACTTGCTGCCTGGAAATTATCTTATGATATGCTAATGTATCTGTTTAAAATCTATCCAAACCTGCAAGCATAATGGTAATTCACCTCTCTTTTCTTCAGTAGCTGGTAGATCAAAAATATTTTCTTCATCCTTGGGACTGTTAAATTTTCTTAGTTGGCCAGAAAGAGAAATTAAGAGAAACTAAGAATTCTACCAGTCAATTGCTCCTGCTATTTGTATGCCATGTTTTATTCATAAGCACATGAAGAACCACCTGTAAGGGGTTTTGGTAACATGAAAATTTTTATGTCTTTATGTCAATACAGTGAGTAGGAAATGAATAATTGCAAAGAGAAGGGAGAAGAGGAAAGAGAAAAATTTTGTGCAGAGTGGGATGACAACTGTAAATAATGAAAGGATCCTGGCTATGGTATGGTTTTGGTTTTATTGAATTGGGTGGTTATGCACATGATTTTCTTTCTGATAGAAAGATATCTGATTATCAAAGGAACAGAGCAAGTAGAGTGCTTACTCTTCCTGGTAGTGGAATGTTTGTTTTATGCAGATGAGTGTATTTTAAAGGAAGGATGCTGTATTATTCATTTAGGATGCTAAATGCCTAGTAACTTTATGCTAAAAATTGCTAAATTATAGTCTTGAATCTCACATAATTTAAATTATAACTCTTCTTCATAATACACATTTTGGCATATGAAATTCACATTGTATCCCACAATTTTTATATATCTTGATTTAAAGTAGAAAAAGAACTCCCATATTGAGTAATTGTAGAGAAAAGAATTAAAGAAGCTGTAAAACACAGAAAGCCATATTCCCCATATGAGTTGAGCAAAACTGTCTGAAAAACTGGATGTAAAGAGGGCAGGGTGGCTGAAACCGTCACTGTTCTCCAGATATTACAAGGGAGGGGATAGACTAGGAAAAGTCAAGCATGTTGGGAAGTGGAATAAAATTTTAAAAATTTGCATAGCGACTGACATAAGGTACAAATCTAAGGATGTGTAAATTCTTTTTTAGTTCAGTTCCTCTTGTTCTTCTTACAAACAGTAAAAAATATGAAAGTATTTATTTATGGACTGGATAAGTGGACAGTGAGGTGGATGAAAAACCATCCGAACTGCCAGGATTTAGAGGACTGCTCAACACAAAATGCAGCTGGAGGCCAGTCACTCATGGTGTACCCTAGAGGTTAAGACCAGGGACAATACTTTTTAACATAGAATCGTAGAATCATAGGATGGTTTGCATTGGAAGGGACCTTGAAGATCATCTCGTTCCAACCCCCCTGCTGTGGGCAGGGATACCTTCCATCTTTGTTAATGACCTGGATGATTGGTAGAGTGCACCCTCACCACGTTCACAGATCATACAAAATGGGGAATAAGGAGTGTGGCTGATTCATTAGAAGATATTGCTGCCATTCAGAGGGACCTGGACAGCCCGGAGACTTGGACTTCATGAAGTTCAACAAAGAGAAATGCCCAGTTCTGCACCTGGGGAGGAATAACCCCATGCACCAGTGGAGGCTAGGGGGCTGACCAACTGGAAAGCATCTTGACAAAGAAGGACCTCAGGCTCCTTCTGGAAACCGAGTTGATTATGAGACAGCAATGTGCCCTTGTGGCAAAGAAGGCCATTAGCCTTCTGGGGTGCAACAGGCAGAGTGCTGCCAGCAGGTCAACAAAGATTATCCTTCCCCTCTGCTCATCACTGTTGAGATACATCTGGGATGCTGTGTCCAGTGCTGGGCTCCTTGGCGCATGGGGAGACATGGACATGCTGGAGCAAGTTCAGCCAAGGACCATGAGGGTGATGATGGCACTGGAACAGCTGTTGTACAAGAAGAGCCTGAGTGAACAGGGACTGTTCAGCCTGGAGAACAAAAAGCTCAAAGGGTCTTGACAATGTGTATATTTATACAAAATACTTGATGGGGGCCAGGAAGGACATGAGGCCAGATACTTCTCAGTGGTGCCCAGTGACAGGACAGGAGGCAATAAGCAGAAATCAGAATACAGGAAATTCAATCTGAACGCAATAAAACAATTTTTTTTTACTGTGAAGTACTGTGGTTTTTTACTGTGAGGTTTTTCAAACAGATTGCCAAGAGAGGTTGTGGAGTCTCCTTTCTTGGAGATACTCAAAACCTGACTGGACAATGTGCTGTGCAACCTGCTCTGGTGGGCCTTGTTTTGAGCCTGTGGATACAATGAGATGTTCTCCAGAGGTCCTTGCCACTTTCAACTGTTCTGAGATAGTGTGATTCTGACATTTGTTTGTATGTATGTATTCCTTGGAAATAGTGTGGAATGGCATTGTTATTTAGGGATGCTTACTTTAACATAAAGGCTTTTTTATCTTATTGAGTTTCGTCATAGTTTGTGAGGAACCTTTGACTAGCAAACTGAAGCAATGTTGGTCATATAAAAACTGCAATATTTTTAGATCTTACATATTTTCACTGTCTATTCAAATCTTGATTGTTCTAATAGTTTTTATTTCCCTCTAGATTTATGGAAGGCCATCTGTGGAGGAGCGATAATCTCCTCCTTTAATTCTGGAAATCAAAGTATTTTGCTTTGTTCTGCATAACAATGTTAGTGAAACACTGCATAGTTGAAAAATGTTTGGTGTTTCAGTTAACCCTGGCTTTGCAATATGCACTCTTGAAACAGTGATTTAGTTGCAAGAATCCCAGAATTAGTAGACTAGGCAAACCAGCTGCATCTGGGTACCAAGATAAATAACATGACATGATATATTTAGAAAATTAGAATGTAAGCCAGGAGAAATATAAATAGGAGGGGGATAATGCATTCTTTTGCTAGGAAATTACAGAACATGTGGGGTCACTGAAGAGAAAATTTGAGAGAAGGCAGGGAGATTTTTCTCATTCTACCTCATAAATAAATCAATGTGCTGCAAGATCAAATATTTCTTCTGTGATTGGCATTGCACATTCATTGTTTACGTACATCTGTATTGTTGTTAATTCATACAATGTATATTTTAGAAAATTTAAGATTGAGCTGCAGTTTAGGTGAAGAATTTCTCAATGAGACATAAGCATTTGATAGAACTGTTTACTATAACAATAAAGCAGTAGGCTGTCATGTGTAGGAGGCTCCAGTGAATCTATGTGCTTGAAAGCCAGATGTCTTAAAAATTCTAGATTTATACAAACACCCCTATCATTAGAAGCAGTTATATACCTACTTTACTTCAACTGTGTGCTTCTCAGGGTTGCTAAATTAAAATGGACTTATGCTGTTCTGAATCTGATCACAACTTTTGTAATGTCTCTGTTGCACACATTTTAAATTTTTTCTTTAATAAAGAACATTTTTGAGAGTGATAGTTTCACTATCTGTTACCACCAAAGAAAACAGGTCCCAGCAGAAAGATAGTAAAAGTATTAAGAAAACAATTATAGTTCCTGTATTGGTTATTGTTTGTTAACTTCCATTTTAATGCTTATCTTCTCTATCTAGATGTTTTTTTCTTATCTCTATCTGCCTGTTCAGCAGCTGTTGGTAGCCTAACTGTCACTTACTGTTAATTTTTTTAATGAGAAACTTAATTTTGAATATTCACCAATTCCATCTAAATGTTTGCATAATAGCTTGTTACTAATTAAATTCCCCTCTCTTGGACTCTGCACTCTGACAGTCCCTCTTCTTTTCATTTTCCCCTTGGTTGTCTCTTCCACCATTCTCTGTCTTGGCTGCATGCCTGGAATATATTTTCTGCTCAGGTAGAACCTATCTCCAAACTCCCCAAAACACTGTGGGACAGGATACGAGTCCTCCACTTTTTTTCCAATTAAAATCATCAGGATGGAATGTGCCCAAACATACTCATAGCTTCACAGCCCACCCATTGACTTGGCACCTTTGTCCTCTTCTGTTCATCTCTATCTCTATAAAAATCTCTTCAATGGTGGTCTTATCTTTATAAATAAGCATGCTGAACTATGTGGAAATGGTTTTTAATCCCATGTAGAGTTTATTCAATTTGTAAACTCTTTCTGGTGAGGAATATTCTTTATAGCACAATGCTTAGTAGCATCTAAGCAGTTTGAAAGATAGATGAATAAGAATTAACAAACTTGATTATGACACTTGTGAGGACAGAGAATAATAATCTGTCTTCTGTTCCATTCTTATTGAAACTTCAAAAATTTTTATTACCTTCTATAAATTATAACTTTTAGTACTGCTCACAAATGATTCAGCATTTCCCATTAATCAGTTAAAAGACCATTCCCCTGGTTGTTCCGTGTGCTTGCTGGTTTTCTCATTTGGATGTGAGGAGAATAATTGGATTTGCCAACCCCAAAAAAGAAAATACATAAGTTCTGTAAACTCTCAGGAAACCATCACAACAGTGGTTCAGTACTACCACACTGCTGTTTCATTCTCCCTGCTGCTGTTCCCTATGGCTTTCCCTTCAGAAGCCATGTTCTGCAGGTGGCTTTTAGCGGGAATTGTCTCTTATGATAGCAGATTGGGCCTAAATCTCTTGTAGGGCTAAAAAGTACAGTACACATTACAATTAGAGTGCCATAGCACACAACCTCCTCGTTAACTTTGGATGATAAAATTATTTTTATATGTAGCATACGCTTTTGAATACATTTTCAGGATTTTAATATTTAAAGAGCACTTCTACTGTGACATGTTAATATACTTTGAATTAGAAACTCATACAAATTTCATTAACTCTTGTCTTGTCAAAATTTTATCAACAATTATCTATTCTTTGCTGCATGAGAAAGAGAAAACTTACACATAGACTTTTACACTCTAACATTGTAGTCACACAAACATGTAAATTATTCCTTAAATGTCCATGGACTCACAGTAAAGACTTGAGTGGAATAGATTAGTGTAATCATCATTTAATTAATCTTGAGACAGAAATGTATTTAAGCAGTGAAACTGTTCTCAGTGAACTGCAGTAAAATATTACAGCCTTAATTATTTTTTTTTTATCCCCCTGTTCTGAAGTGTATTTAGCATTTGTCTTACGCAAGCATTTTTAAACTGTGCTGTAGCTTTTCTCTTATTCAGATCACAGCGACCCTATCTGAAGTAGTACAGGAAATATGTGCCTTACATACAAATAATTCTGATGAAAAAAAGAATGAGACATGAGAAAATCTCAATTTTAGGAGCAGAGATACTTCTTCTAGTTCTGTAATAGGTTGTCCTCCTTACTTCTGCGGAAAGAGAAGATAATATTACAGGTAACTGTTAACAGTAGGACTATTGGAGTAAGAAACATTTTCCTGAGATGAAACTGCGGATTAGAGTACATGGCTGGCAAGGAAAATAAGTGGGAGATACTGGTGTGAGGGTGGCATTGTGTCCTCTTCTGAGCTTAAAATATCAATGGTGAGGGTCTTAGATGCCAAGTCTCTAATCATATCGTTTCTTGTTTTTACTGTCTGTGTGCCAGCTTTGTTGATGCAGAAGACAAACATGAGCCATCTCTTCACCAGAAAGACTGAGTGTTCTGTAGGGAATCAAGGGAGAAGAAAAAATGTACTTAATATTTTTTGTAGAGATAGTCATATTCTCCTTTAATAGGGCTACCTAGTATTATTGTATCCTCTTGCATGCCTTCTAAGGCATCAGTCTAACTAAACTGGTGAATTTTCTTTGTCATGGTGTGAGGCTCTTCCATACACAGTGCACAAGTAACTATGTTCTGAAGAGTGGAAATTTTTACAAAAGTCACAACACCATGCAAGCATAACAGCATACCTTTGGCTTATTGTTACATAATATGAGAAGTTAATCTTATACTCACCAGTATATAATAAAACATGGAATCTTATGACTTCAATGGAGAGCTGTTGGTCCCTTTGAATGGTATGTTGAGAGGTTCATGCATCGGTCTCTTGGAATGTACAATTTTCTCAACCGTTCCCTTTAGGAAGGGATGGCCAGAAAGACGAGGAGAAGGAGTTGTTCTCTGTACTAAGCAACAGATTAAGTGAATGGAGCTGTTCTTTGGAGTGAATAACAAGCAGCTGAGAGCTTTTGGGTAAGGATCAGAGGATATAGCAGCATGGGGTGTGTGACATTTTTGTGCACTTCTGCTAGAGAGTGCCTAATCAGGAAGAGGAAGTACTGACAGCTGCTGGAAGCCTTATTAGGACAGGCCATGGTTCTCACAGAAGGCTTTACCATCCTGACATGTGCTAGAAAGACAATGCTGGGGGGTACAAGCAATGCAGATTTCTGGACATCATCAAGGATTGTTTCTTAATACAAGTAGGCGATCTCTGAGCTGGCAGAGGAAGGCTACTGGGTATGCTATTTATGTTTAAGGAAGGACTGATTCTTCCTTATTAAGGGTATTAAGGTCAACAGCAGTTTTGACAGCAGGGACCAATGCTCCCAAGATAGGGGAGTTTATGATCCTAAGAGAAGTGAGAAAGATGAATACCAGCATCACAAACATGGACTTCAGGAGAGAATACTTCAGCTTATTCAGGGATATGCTTGGTAAGACCTCACTGAGAACTCCTCTGAAGAGCAAACGGGCTTGAGAGAGCTGGTTGTTATTCAGGAAAGGCTCCTCAAAGCACAAGAATTATCCATTTTGGTGTGCAGGAAGTCAAGCAACCACGGCAGAAGGCCAGTACTGACGAAAGGGGAATTCATGACTGAGCTAAACTTCAAAAGACAAAGTATGAAGAAAGATGAAGTGGGGATGTGCTTCTTGGGAAGAACCTTTGTATGCAAGGAAGGAGTTAAGAAAGGAAAAATTCAGCTGAAGTCAAACCTAGGGAGAGATAGGACAACCAAAAAAGGTCTTCTAAAAGTGCCTCGTCAGCAAAACAAGCCTGTGAGATGTTGAACCTGGTGACAGAGCACACTGAAAGCATTCTTCTTTGCCTTAAACACTTCCAGGAATGGGACATCCACAACTTCCCTGGGCAACCTGTTCTTATGGATCTCATGGCACCTAGAGCTACCTTCTGTAAAGATATGAAGACCAGGCCAGACTCTTCTTGGAGGTGCAAGAGGGGCCAGCAGACACAAGTTGCAGCAAAGTAAATTCCAATTTGATATTAGGAACAAGTCTACACAATGACAGTAGTCAAACACTGGAACAGATTACCTAGAGAGGCTGTAACCTGGAGTGTGTCTGGGTGAAAAATGATAACACAGTATCCTCAAAGATGCTCTGCAGTAAACATGAAGTGGAGTCAGAGAGAGAAGGAAAGTTTACTGCATCTTTCTCTCTCCAAAGGGGTATTTTGTAGCTCATGTGAGATTTTTAGCATTCAGCCTCAATGATACATAGTACAGGTCTTATCTATTAATTACACTGAGGGAACTTCTCTAGTCTTCAAATGTGCAATTCAACCAAAATAGTATTTCAATAGCTAACATCACAGTACAGCAGTTCAGCTGTTATCACAGGTAGACAACTATGAAATAGCTACTGGGTAAGCTACTGGCTTATCAGAAAAGGTGGATTAATTATGAAAACCTTTGTGAGAGTAGCAGAAGTTTGTTGTCTGCAATTCTGCATTACACAGATTTGCTTTCAACTAGTACTGGGTTACTTCAGCGTTCTGAATCAGAAGCATATTTTACCATATATTTCTCAGAAAATTCAGGTTTGCTCCATAGGATAATTGCTATCCACATTTCTAAATGCAGTGTCACCACGGGCCAAATCGGGAGTGCTTCACATGGTGATTTTAGAGGGAAACTCAGATGTACGCAATGCTTAAGCATATTTAATTTCCATCATTTACTTCCAGATATCATAGCTACATTCATTAAGGTGATATTGGTTAGAAAAGGTAAGTGAGGTCATTTTTTGCAAGTGCCATTATGTGTTTACTGTAAGACATTTAGTCACCTCATCAGAACATTTGTACAGGCTGCAGGTGTGATAGGGATCGCAGAGATAGCTACAAAATTTGGATTACTTTAAGGACTTCTGTGATAGGCACATGCTAGATCTTCTGTCTGGGGCGTGAGAAGCAGAATTGATTGTGCACCGGGTGCATTCAGAGTCCACCTTACAGCACATTAATTTCTCTGTGTAAATGATCCTTTAATTTCTCCTTAATTTCCTTCAACCCCTTGTAGCCTGCAGAGGAATGACACCACCAAATAACAAGACATTCTAAAATAAGAAATGTAGCTGCCTCCTCATTGTCACTAAGAAAAATATCACCCAAGATATAACAGCATGTTATATACAAGATGTAACAGCAGATAATGTTGCTCAAACCAGACTATGGCACTTGTCTTTTTTTTTAGGAGTTTTAGTCAGTAAATTATGCCTTGTCAAGTAGCATAAATGTCTCATAACAACCGTGTTAATTAATACACTTGCTGTTCTTTTTCTCTTAAGGAATCACAAAAACTTTAATGAAGCAAAACATGTGTTTGTTCCCCAAATTTACAAATTAATGTAAAGATAGTGGGTTAAGGTAAATAAGAGTAGAGAATTTTAGTTGCTTGACATTTTTTCTTAAAAGTATCTATTTTCAGCTTTGCCAGACTTTAACCATTTGGTTGCAATTTCCCATCTGCTGAGTATCTTCCATACAACACATTGTTTTGGAAAATGTAATCTGCTATGGTCTAACAGGAAAAAAGAAAATATAATATGTTACTGTTCTCTTGGAAATAGATGTTTGGATTGTTTGGGTTTTATTCACCTACTAATGTAGGTGATAAACCTAAAAAACAAGTTTGAATTTTTTTTAATATATTTATAAAAAACGACCAGCTGGCCTGCCCAAGTTTCTACTGGTGTTTTTTTCTTTTGTCATTGTGAAAATAAAAAAGAAGAGGTATTAAGAATAAAGGAAGCAAAGCAGAGGAGTGGGGACAGGTAATTAAAATTCAGAGGATAAGCATGTGTCCAAACAGGCAGTTTGTGTCCTAATACATACATAGGACACGGACAGCAGGCCAAACCAAGCGTCGCCAGCCTGAGTGAGAGAAGACAAGATACCGAGTAACTCTGAGTGGACAACAAGGAATGGATATAGTAGCAGTTCTGAGTTTTGAAAATACATTATTTTAGAAAAGTTTATTGGTTTCTCAAGTGAGAATTGTAACAGGAAAATATTCTCTTAGGT
Source organism: Pterocles gutturalis (assembly GCF_000699245.1). Taxonomy (NCBI): domain Eukaryota; kingdom Metazoa; phylum Chordata; class Aves; order Pterocliformes; family Pteroclidae; genus Pterocles; species Pterocles gutturalis. Next base: position 41,450 of record NW_010117942.1, read on the forward strand.
TGTTTGTAGTACTGTTTACCATAAGATAATAACAGCCCACTGAAAACAGCGCTTAACATCTCAGGAACTGTCAGACTGCAATGCTTTGAGCATGGTCCCCAGTAATCTGAGTAGAATTTGAAAAGGTTATTTTAGAAATGAATAGCTTAGTAGCTCATTTGTGTACGTTTTCAACTTATGCTTATTTTTAAGATCTATGGACTAATCTGGTGCTTTTAAAACAGCCTGCATGATAGTTTTACTTATATATGGCAACCCTCTATCATCAGGTTGTGCCTTGGTTTTATTGCAGCTCCTAACAAGAGCTGGAAACACATCTGAACATGAAATACTCACATGCCATCAACCAAATATATAATAATTGTCTTACATTCACGGAAATCAATCAAACAAAAAAAGTACTACTTATATAAATAATCCTAGTGAAGCTGTAGGAAGAGGACACTGGAACCAGCTTTAGACGGAAATTAACTATGACTTTGAAAAAATAATACACTGAAGAAACCTCCCTGTTTTTCAGAGAGCACACAAAAATGTTCCCAGTGTGAGCTAGCTGCATATAACTTGAGAAAAGCTCTTTGCACTGACACCATGTGTTTTCACTAAGTCTACAGGCAGAGAGCTGATAAATTAACCCATACTTGTGTTTTCAAACTTCTTTCTATAATGTCTTTAAGTGCTTGCTCTTTTCTCTATGAGAACCGTCTTTTAATGGATTGTAATTAATATGCTTGTAAATTTTTTTATCTGTTAGGTATTCATTCTCTCAATTTATATTTTTAAATTATCCAGAGGACGTCATAATAGCAAAAGTCTTCAGACCTATATATCACTATGGGTATTCTACACATTCAGAAAAACAGGCATATTTTTAGGAAATGACCAAAGCTTCTGATTTAAGATAATTGATTTAGAGTCCTAAGAAATAAGAAAACAATTTTTCCAAAACTAGAAAGTTGATCTGTGTTGTCTTATGCTTTAGACCTTTAACAGGATACATTATGTCAGGCACTGAAATGGAAAAATGTTTTTCTCTGACAAATTAAACTAGTTTTAGTTGGGATAGAGTTAATTTTCTTCATACTTCCTTAGATGATGTCATATTTTAGATTTGTGACCAAAGCAGTGTTGATAACACAGGGATGTTTTAGTTATGGCTGAGCAGTACTCACATAGCATTGAGGTCTTCTCTGCTTCTCATGCTGCCCTGCGAGCAAGTAGGCTGGGGATGCACAAGAAGGTGGGAAGGGGCACAGCTGGGACAACTGACCAAACAGATATTCCATACCATGTGACATCATGCTCAGCATATGCAGATGGGGGAAGAAGGAGGTGCTCACATAGCATCGAGGTCTTCTCTGCTTCTCATGCTGCCCTGCGAGCAAGTAGGCTGGGGATGCACAAGAAGGTGGGAAGGGGCACAGCTGGGACAACTGACCAAACAGATATTCCATACCATGTGACATCATGCTCAGCATATGCAGATGGGGGAAGAAGGAGGAAGGGGAAACATTCAGAGTGATGATGGTTGTCTTCCCAAGTAACTGTTATGTGTGATGGAGCCCAGCTTTCCTGGGAAATGGCTAAACACCTGCCTGCTGATAGGAAGTAGTGAAATAACTTCTTACTTTGCTTTGCTTGCATGTGCAGCTTTTACTTGACCTATTAAACTGCCTTTATCTCAACCCATGAGTTTTCTCACTTTCACTCTTCTGATTTTCTCCTTGATCTCATTGTGGGGGCATGAGCAAGCAGCTGTTTTGTGCTTACTGTCTACCGGGGTTAGCCCACAACACAAATGTAGCTCAAGTGCCATTATTTTCACTAACATTAAAATCAGTAAGATAATTACTGTATCATCTCCCGCAGTATTATTGGGGTAGTATAACAGCACTAACTACTGTATTATTCCTGAAGTTTCAATTGACTGGCCGTAACATCCCAAAGGGTTATACTTAGTCAATAATGCAAGTGCTTGTTCTGTTGAAAATGTCGTATGAGGCTCCCTTGTTCTTCACTAGTTAATGTGGTCCTTCTGTGATGAATATCTGTTAATATTCTGCCTCTGGTTTCCTAAGCAACAGTAACCAGGTGAAAGCCTTTAAAACCTTCTTCCTACTTGCTTCATGTTTTCATTTAAAAACTATGTTTTTTATTGTAAGGAACAGGACTCAGGATGTTGTTGTTTGACTGTACTGATTACTGAGTTGCAAAAGAGCTAGAGGTTTCAGAATATAGATACTGAAAATATTTTATTCCATTTTTGTTAATATTAGTATGTGCTGACTACTCTAATAAAAATTAAATACTCATATATATAAACACAAGTCTCCATGCAAAAACAGTATGGAATTTGGATTGGTTTTGTTTTTGCTTTCCAGTTGAAAGAAAATTGAAAGCTACTCTTGAAGGATTTGAACAATACTCTTCTTGTTTGAATTATTATTACCAAAGAAGATCTGAAATTTGCAGTTAGGTTCTGATCAGTATTGTAGGGACAATCAGGCTTGGATGTTTGCTTTACGTCCCTCAGACAGAGCAGGGAGCTGAAAATAGATCCCACTACTCAAACTGCTGCTCTGTTCTCTAGCCTATAAAAAGACTGACACATTTTAATTTGTTCCTACAGACCAATTTTTATTTTTCAGATTGCAGTTAGGAAGACATGGATTTTTATTAATTTTAGGCAAAAGGGAAGTTGTGCCTCAGAACCAAAACTAAATAAAACAAAAAAAAAATCTTTTTTTTTTAAAGGAAAATATTTACTTCAACTAGAAATAAAATACTTTTCTATGTTGTTCAATCTTTTTCCTCACTTTTTAAAATCTTAATTTTTATCTTTAACTTATGACACCTTTTATGCAAAAAATATTCTTCAGAATTAGGTAAAATATTGTCTTTAAACATTTTAAGGCTAACATATTGACACAAAAGTTTTAAATTTTATAGTTTCATGCTTAAAATATCAAGAAGAGGCTGCTCGACCTTTACAAACCAAAAGATTTGTAATTCAACCAGGTTATCAAGTATTTTTGATCTTGTTAACACTGTAAAATTATTACCGAGAAAGAACAAATGTCAAAAACTTAAGACACTATAAAATAGAATCAAGTATTGAAACTAAAAAAAAGTTATAGTGCTTTGACACCGTATAAGTTACTTTATTGTACTAAATGCCTGGAAATTAAAATCTGGAGTTATTTCACATCTAGCCAATCTACTTGTTTCATTTAGACTAGTTTTTAAATACTGCATTTTATGGTAGAGACAAACATTGGTTTAACATTATTCCTTTCCATTTTGGCTCTGAAAAACTTCAGAAGGAAAACCTCCAGAAGGAAAACCTCTGTTGTCTCTTTGGACAATATTAACGATGAAAATAGTTGTTCTTTTCTGGGGAGAAAAGAAAAAGGACTTGAGATGAAGGATCTGGCACTGTGATGTTGAGTCTCATTTGAGCTGTCTGAAAATGTAAGAAAGGAAACATTTCTGAAAGCCAGACTGTTTTGGGCTGGAGTTAACTTTTTCCACAACAGCCCATGTGGTACTGCGCTTTGTATTTGTGGCTAAAACAGTGTTTATAACACACTGACATTTTGGTTGCACAGCATCAGGTTTTTCTGTCTGCCAATCTGCCCTGCTCCTCACTCCCAGCAACTTATACTGGGGACAGACAACAGGTTGGGAGGATACACATAAGGACACCTGACCCAAGTGGACTAAAGGGATATTCCGTACCATAAGATGTCACACTCAGCAGAAAAAGGTCAAGGAAAGAAGGAGGAAGGGGGGATGTTTGTGGTTATGGCATTTGTCTTCCCAAGCAATCATTAAGCATGCTGAGGCTCTGCTTTCTGGGAAGCAGCTCAACATCTGCTTGCTGTGGACAGTAGTGAATGAATTCCTCTTTTTGCATCACTCTTGTTTCCCTACTAAACTGCCATTATCTTGATCCAAGATTCTTACCTTCTTTCTGTTTTCTTCCCATCTTGCAGGAGAGTGGAGTGAGTGAGCAGCTGACTAGATGTTCGTCTGTTGGCTGGAGTTAATCTACCACACAGACAAAATATGTGTTAAAAAATATGTGTTTCTTATGTTTTTATACTTCCTTCTTACAGAGAGACTGACAAAACGTCAGTTAAATCAGCCACAGAGACTTGATAAAGTTGCTTCAGGATTGAAATATTAAAAATGGGGGAAAGTGTGTAGCTGACTTCTGGCCATAAATCACAGAAATGTTGACATATGTAGGGAGATAGTTAATGGGGAATGCTAAACAAGTGTTTATTTTTCAACTCATTCTGGGCCTTAGATGTCTAGCTCAGATAAACCATTATGTACCTTCACGCAATTGAAATCCAAAACCTGAGATGCTTCCGAGCAGGGCCACTGTTCTGAGCACTTAACCACACTTTGCATCCAACTGCTCTGAAAAATAAGATAATGAATTTTGTCAATTTGGAGTTCTCTGTTGCAAATGTAAATATTTTATGATCTTGTAGCAGGGTATTTCATGGTATTGCAATGCTGTTGCTAACAGAAGTTCCACAATGCCTTCTAATTTTTAGAAGCCAGAAAAGCAGGACATGAAGTGCTTACTGGGAGTTGAATTTGAGGGGAAAAGGAAGATGGTAACATTTTGTCCTGGTTTCAGCTGGGACAGAGTTGACTTTCTTCATAGGAGCTAGTAAGAGGCTGTGTTTTGGATTTGTGCTGAGGAGAAGGCTGATAACATACTGACGTTTATAGTTGCTTCCAGGATAGTCAAGGACTTTTCAGTTTCTCTGCTGTGCCAGTGTCTGCAGGTGCAGGAGAAGCTGAGAGAGAGCAGAGTCCCAATTGCTAGCCTAGGATTCGATCTTAAGTTTTGGTTTGGGACCCAAATTGGCCCAGTATACAGATGAGGATCTGTCTGGAAGCTTGCTCGCTCTCTCTCTCTCTCCTCCCACCCCCCCTCACTCTCAGGCTTATCTCTTTTCTGGGATTGCAGTTTCGGAACTCTCCCTCCTTTGCGATTTTTAGCCAGGAACAGGCTGAGCCTTGGTCATCAGGTAGTATGCAATTGTACTGTGTATCACTCATTTGTATATATTTC
>NW_010117943.1:0-870 GCF_000699245.1 Pterocles gutturalis
CGCGCCACTCCTCAAAGCCATGGGTAAGCCCCTGTACCCGTGTCGCCAGCGCATTAAACGAAACCCGCCCCGTGTGTCTCCCCCCGCCCAAGCTCCGCGGGTGCAGAGCTGGCTGCGGGGATGGTGTAAAATACTGAGGAAAAAAACATGGGAAGAGGATGGGAATTGTTACACAGTTAACTTTAAAGGCCGAATGGATTTTATGTTGAGGGGTAAACACAAAAGCATCTACTAAAGTCAGACATGCCTTCTTTTTCAGGGCTAATGGAATGAGTCATCGACAGAGTGGATTATTTAAAGCACCATGTGAGTCTATAATCATGTATATATACAAGTTATTATATATTGGAAATCTGTCTCCTCCACTCCCTAGTCCCTTATAATCCTCTGACCAGGAACCAGGCAGTCCCCATGTGGAAATTTAGAAAAGAAAAATCAGTAATGCTCTTAGCATCAAACAATAAATCCTGAAGTTATTTGCCACCACATTTAATTAAATATTTTGAAAAGAAAACCCTTGTGATTGATTTGCCTTCCGTATTGATCCAGTATTGATCCTTCGCGTCTTGCGAGTCCAGCTGTGGCATGTGCTAAATGGCTGCGATGCTTCGGAATACCTCGTTATGAATTGCTCCTTAAAATTCACCGGAAAGCTTCCTAAAGACTCGGATCTATCAAGTTAATTTCGCTTTACATTAGTTTAAACACTCTGTTTCCGAAAGCGACCTCCCTCAACATTTTCTCCTTTACTTTTCCCCCCTATTTCAGGGGGTGATGGTGTTCTCTCCTCTCTGCCGCCTCCCCGCTGCGTTGTCACACACCCGGTAAAAAAATCTTATCTCGGGACAGAATGTGGGGCTGCCGCAGGCC
>NW_010117944.1:0-2413 GCF_000699245.1 Pterocles gutturalis
ATGACTTCCGCCATCTCCCTCAGCACCCTTACTATACTTGTTGAAACAGACACATTTTCCTAATTAAAATAATTTCCTTTGCTATGTAGGAAAGTCATTCTGGGATGGTATTTGTGGCCCAACGTGAGCTACAATTTGCAGTTTAAATTACATGGGATAAGATGCACATTTCCACCATTTTAAAGTGTGAAGTTGTTTAAATCAATGAAGACAGATTACATGCTAGCTTTTGTTACATCATTTTTACTCAATACTCTAAAATACAAATATATTTATATTTATTCTTTTGAAATCAGTGTGTTCTAGGGCAATGGCTTCCAAAACCCCAGTTGGATTCATTGGGCTGGGTAACATGGGAAATCCAATGGCAAAAAACCTGGTAAAACATGGATATCCAGTTATTGCATATGATGTGTTCCCAGAAGCTTGCAAAGAATTTCAAGACTTGGGTGCTCAGGTATAGTAATAAACTTTCTTTATTCCAACAATAACTGTATGTATTGAATGTTTCTTGCATGAGATGATTTTTAAATAATCTGTGTTTTAATTCAATAAGGTCACAATTGGAACTAAAAGAGCAAAGAGTTTAGTGAACACAATCTGAATCTAGGAGGTTTCACTTGGAGCAAAGACATGATTCTACCCTAAGTAATTTTTATGCTGTTAGCCAGAATTGCCACCTTGTTGGACTTCTCTAGCTTTTTTTTTTTTTTTTTTTCCCTTTTTTATGAGAGTAAGTTGATGGCCTATTCTTTCACCTCCTTCTTTCTCGTGCTTCCTCCTTCCCCAGGTCTAGATGGCCAGTGGGCTGCTTTTCATCTGGTTCCTACTTTGACCTTTTCAGGTTAAATGACCCTGGTTAAGAGTTCCTGCTGGCATAGCTGTAAGGGTTATAGGGACATGTGAGTTTTCCTGCTGCTTCAAGGTGCAGTCCTCAGGGGAAAAATCTGATTAAGTGCTTATTCTCTTGGAGGTGAAGAAGGTTATGGTGACAGAAGAGGAAGGAATGAAAAGGAAAAAGGAGGGAAGGAAATTGATCACATTAAGGAGGTTTACCTTCCTGCCATATACCCTGCAAAATCTTGGCCCTGTTCCAGTGTGTGCTATTGCTTTTGTTGGTCCATTAATATACCCAGAAACCCATTCAGTCTCTCAGATGGTTGGGTCATTTCTAAGTGTCTGAAATGTATTTGAATATTTTTTACATGCTTCAAAGCTATAGTAGTTTAGGTGGTTGTGGGTGGATGGATAGGTGCATAGAACACTGAAACAGAAGAAAATACTCCAGGAGAAATCAGTGCAAAAGTAATACTCTGATGTGACATGTAGAGGATAGGAGGGAATTTTCCAGCATTGGCAAGGAAATTGTAGGTAGATCTAGATAGAGGAACTGTATGCCTTGAACATCTAAACTGTTGGAGCTAATTGCAGCTGCTTTAAATAATGAGGTAATGTCAAGATTCCTGAAAGATAAAATGTTAGAGTACACCTGTTGTTAATTAATTGGAACTCCCCTTGAGTAATTAAAGAATCTTGGCCTTAAAGTGGAAAGTAAGCTTTTCAGCTTATTTTCCTAGATACTGTTTTAATTTTGTTAAAGTAGCTGAGATGCTCAGGCATGACCCAGAACTGTCTTGAGTAAGAGTCTGGACAAATAGAAGTCTGTTTTGAACAATTGGTTGTACTTTTAATTCATGTTCTGCAGGGGAATCCCTTTGCTGTGGCTGCATTTGGATAGCTTATTGCCATAGAAATAGAATCCTTGGCATCCACGGCAAGACTTAAATGTGATATTAAAGGTGAACTGTAATGCTTTTAAAAATAAAGCCAAAAGTATGTTTTAAGATCGTAAATTACAAAGAGAGTACATGGGTAGGCTTAAATACAATGAAACACACTTAAGGAAAATCTGTGAACATAACTTCCTCTTCTTGATCTATAGGTGTAAATCCTACCTCAAGTTTTTTCAGAACTTGGAAACTTGTGGGTCTAGGAGGCCTTGTAGAAACTGCTGTAGAAGGAACATTGGGCTCCAAGGGCTGCTTTCTTTTTGGTCTGGCTGGTAGGGTAAAACCATCAGGAGAGTTACAGAGGTAAAAAGATACCTCCTGGGAGACAGTATATGTTGTCAAACGTCTATTTTTTAGAGTCTGTGCTACTACCAAGGTATACGGAGGATGAGGGATATTTAATCCTAAATCTGCATATTCTGTGACTCTCTTTAGCCTCTGAAGTAAGGAACTGGGAGGTACTATACGTCAGGAGGCAGCCACCTACCTGCTGATGGTGAATAGTAACGGGAAAGCTGGCTGAGCAGGAATATATGGAACCACTTGGGGTGAAACTTGGAGAAAGTTGCAAGGTTACAAACAAGGGAGAATACTGAATAGTCCTGTGAGCAAGTAGGCTGCCT